>NW_026136711.1:1701418-1874236 GCF_905237075.1 Dicentrarchus labrax | reverse complement strand
AAGATTCTGGAGAAAGTAGTCGCCAAAGAGCTGTGTGACTTTCTACATAACAATAGTTTATTTGAGGATTTTCAGTCAGGATTTAGAGTTCATCATAGCACAGAGACAGCTCTGGTTAAAGTTAATAATGACCTTCTGACTGCTTCTGACAATGGATTTGTCTCTGTACTTGTATTATTAGATCTTTAGTGCTGCATTTGACACCATTGACCATAATATCTTTAGAGAGACTTGAGCATCAAATTGGCATTAAAGGAACCGCACTGTTGGTTTAAGTCATATTTATCAGATCAGCTTCGCAGTTTGTACATGTTAACGATGAATCTTCAATAAATACTACAGTTAGTCATTGAGTTCCACAAGGGTTCTGTACTTGGACCAATACTATTTACTTTATATATGCTCCCTTTAGGCAACATTATTAGGAATCACTCCATTAACTTTCACTGTTATGCAGATGATACGCAGTTACATCTATCAATCAAACCCAATGAAATTAATCAATTATCTAAATTACAAACATGTCTTAAGGACATAAAATCCTGGATGACCTGCAATTTTCTGATGTTAAACTCAGAAAAACCGAAATTCTTGTTCTTGGCCCCAAAACCTTAGAGACTCATTGTCTAAAGATATAGTCACTCTAGATGGCATTAACTTGGCCTCGAGCATCACTGTCAGGAATCTTGGAGTTATCTTGGATCAGGATTTGTCATTTAACTCCCACATAAAGTAGACCTCCAGGACTGCCTTCCTTCATTTACGTAATATTATATTAGATATATTAGAATATTATATTAGATATATTAGAATATTAGAAAAGACACACATACTATCACAGACAGATGTAGAAAAACTAATCCATGCATTTGTTACTTCAAGGCTGGATTACTGCAACTCTTTATTATCAGGTTGCCCCACAAGTCCATTAAAACGCTCCAATTAATTCAGAACGCTGCAGCACGAGTACTGACAGGAACTAGAAAAAGAGATCACATCTCTCCTGTACTAGCTACTCTGCATTGGCTCCCTATAAAATGTAGAATTGAATTTAAAATCCTCCTCCCTCACCTATAAAGCTCTTCTTGGTCAGGCCCCCTCATATCTTAAAGAGCTCATAGTACCCTATTGGTCCCCACTAGAACACTACGTTCTCTGAATGCTTGGCTACTTCTGGTTCCTATGGTCTCTGAGAGTAGAACAGGAGCCAGAGCCTTCAGTTACCATGCCCCTCTCCTGTGGAACCAGCTTCCAGTTGTGGTTCGGGAGGCAGACACCCTCACCAGATTCAAGAGTAGGCTTAAGACATTCCTCTTTGATAAAGCTTATAGTTAGGGCTGGATCAGGTGAGTCCCGAACCATCCCTTAGTTATGCTGCTATAGGCCTAGACTATCGGGGATTTCCTTCATGGTGCACTGAGCTACCTCTCTTCCTCTCTCTTCTGCACTCATTCATGTCCCTTTAATGCATGTTACTAACTCCACTTCTTCCCCTGGAGTTCTTGTGCTTTCTCTTCTCGCAGGTTCTCAGGGGATCCTGGTGGAGCCTCCTGCCATGGTCCTGCTTGACTGCCATTGCCAATACTGTTGTTGCTGTGCGCCTGTCTGTCTGTCTCTGTAATTAATGTTAAAGAGTTCGGTCTAGACCTGCTCTATTTGAAAAGTGTCCTGAGATAACTCCGCGTTATGAATTAACGCTATACAAATAAAATTGAATTGAATTGAATTGAATCATCTGTAGGGGGTATAATAATCTTGGCAAAATATTTCATTTTAATGATAGAAACTCTACCAAGCAATGACAAGGGGAGTGGAGTCCATCTGTCCAGGTCCTTCCTTATGGAGTCTAGGAGGGGGTTAAAATTAGCCTTAAACATTTCATGAAACAAAGGTGTGATGTGAATGCCCAGGCAGACGAAACCTGTAATGGACCATTTGAATGGGAATGAGGGTATTGTGTTAGTTCTATCTCTAAGGCTTCCCATTGGCATAGCCAAAGATTTTGAGAAATTGATTTTGTAACCCGGGAAAAACATCCAAACAAAGTGATTACATCAACAAGGCTTGAAACAGAAATTTTGGGCTCCAGCACATAAAGCAAAACGTCGACAGAAAGGGCAGGGCTAAGGGGGCAGCCCTGATGTGTTGAGCGATGCAGGGGAAAGTTGTCAGATCTGTAGCCATTGGTGATGACTGCGGTCATGGGATTTTTTATATAATACTTTGACCAATGGGATTTTTTTATATAATAGTTTGACCCATCTTACAAAATTGTCTCCCAAATTAAATTTATGTAAGACGTTCAACAGGTATGAGCATTCGACAAGGTCAATGCCTTTTCTAGGCCCAATCGAAACGACCATGCTATAAATTTCCTGTGTCTGACAAATATTGATAATATGTAGAAGCCTCTTAATATTGTAACTAGAACTTCTACCTTTGTTAAAGCCCGTCTGATCCTCTCTGATGAGAAAAGGTAGAACTTTCTCGAGACGGAGTGCCAGCTTCCAGCTTCCAGTTGTGGTTCGGGAGGCAGACACCCTCACCACATTCAAGAGAAGGCTTGAGACATTCCTCTTGATAAAGCTTATAGTTAGGCTGGATCAGGTGAGTCCTGAACCATCCCTTAGTTATGCTGCTATAGGCCTAGACTACCTGGGATTTCCTGCTGGTGCACTGAGCTACTCTCTTCCTCTCTCTTTCTGTACTCATTCATGTCCCTTTAATGCATGTTACTAACTCCACTTCTTCCCCCGGAGTTCTTGTGCTTTCTGTCTCGCAGGTTCTCATGGATCCTGGTGGAGCCTCCTGCCATGGTCCTGCTTGACTGCCATTGCCAATATCTGTTGTTGCTATGCACCTGTCTGTCTGTCTGTCGTCTCTCTCTCTCTCTCTCTCTCTCTCATCCCAACTGGTCGAGACAGACGACCACCCACCTAGAGCCGGAGGATCTGTCCTAGGTTTCTGCCTTTTAACAGGCAGTTTTCCTGCCCTTGTCGCCAATGCTTGCCCATGGTGGTACTGTTGGGTCTCTGTAATTAATGTTAAAAAGAGTTCGGTCTAGACCTGCTCTATTTGAAAAGTGTCCTGAGATAACTTCTGCTATGAATTGGGGCTATGTTAAATAAAATTGAATTGAATTGAATTGAATTGAATGGTTTGGATAGTATTTTAATGTCCTGATTCAGAAGAGCAATTGGCCTGTATCCTGAGCAGTCCTCAGGGGACTTCCTTTTTTAAAATTAAGGTGATATCGGCTTCTCTTAGTGAATGGGGGAGGTTACCAGTCGATGAAAGAATGTTCCAACATTTCCAAGAAGGGGTCCACAAGCACATCTTGAAATTCTCGATAAAATTCACTGCTCAGGCCATCAGGCCCTCGTGCCTTGCCCTCCAGTGCCAACAAGGCCTCCCTCCCTGGAGATGGGAGCACTTAATTCACGTTTTTGGGAATCAGAGATGGTTAGAAGGGTTAGGTTCCCAAAAAGGATTCCATCCCATCTGAGACTCCCTGTGGATGATTTGATCCATACAACCTAGCGGCAAATTGCCCGAAAGTGTTATTAATGTTTTTGTTATCAAGGTGGCGGGAGCCATTCCCATCTAAAATTGAAGGAATCACTTGAGGGTCCCTTTCAATTTTGGTCAAATGAGACAAATACTTACTGGGCTTATCCCCATACTCATATAGCCTTTGCTTTGAGAAGAGTGAGCACTCTTAGCCTGCTGGGTTAGTATAGTGTCCAGAGCAGCCTGTATTGCGCATTTCCTCTGCAACAGTAACAGGTCTGATGTTAAGCAAAGTGCACCTTTTAATTCTGCCAGCTCTTTCTCATTTTTAGCTGCTGCTGTCTTTTCTCTTTTTCGAGGCCGAATAGGCCATAATTATACCCTGATGTATGCTTTAGCAGTTGGCTGAAAACCTGTTTGACAAAGGAGGTCAAAGGACAAAGCAGGAACCACAGTGGCTTCTGGCCTGGTTGTACAGGACCCTGTCCCCACTTCTGTAGGCCTCCTCCTTGACCTGGCGAAGCTGCTTGAGTTTTGAACCAGTGAACCAGGGTTTATTGTTTTTGTATGTACAGAAGGCTTTAGTCTGCACACACGTGTCCTCACAAAAGATAGTGTATGATGTCACAGTGTCAGTGAGTTCATCCAGGTCATAAGCTGCAGCCTCAAAAACATTCCAACCCGTGCAGTCAAAGCAGGCCTGTAGTTCCAGCTTTGCATCGGTGGTCCATCTCCTGACAGTCTTTACTACAGGCGTAGTGATTTTAACTTCTGCCTGTAAGTTGGTAGAAGATTAACCCTGCAGTGATCAGAGCGCCCCAAGGCTGCATGGGGGACAGAGCGATAGGCATTCTTTAATTTAGTAGTAGTAGTAGCAGTGGGTCTAGAGTGTTTGTGTCCCTGGTGGAACACTTAACATGCTGTATATATTTAGGCAGGTCATGGCTGAGGTTTGCTCGTTGAAATCCACCAGAACAATGAGCAGGGAGTCTGGATGTTTCTGCTCCATGTCCATTATCTGGTCAGCCAGGTGTTATAAAGCATCACTAACACAGGCCTGAGGTGTCAGGCGGACTGACCTCCCTCGCGGCCTTCAGGAAACCCGTGGCAATGTCTCTCAGCAGGGTTACCTGCAAAGTCCGATCAGTTGTTAATCTGCCTGCTATTTCCTTCCTTTTTCATGGACAGGTGACGGAGAGGAGCTGAGGAGAGTGCAGCATGAACTCAAGGAGATGCTGAGGGGTATAAAGACAGCTACAGGAGGAAGCTGGAGGCCTCCAGCAGAACAATGTGAGGGAGTGTGGACTGGGATGAAACAGATCACTGGATGTAAAGTGAAGGGCAACCAACAATCAGGCGGTCTGGAGAGAGCCAACAAGCTGAATAGCTTCTCTAACAGGTTTAGCTCGCAGCCTTCCAGCCCCCCACTCACCCACACTGTTTACACCCCTCCCCCTCTCCTCCCTGTGGTGAGCTCTCTTGTGCAGCACTCTGGGCAGTGTCCTGTCTGATGCGGTGGTCAGTGATAAAGGAGCTCCACAGGGGACTGTGCTGTCCCCTTCCCTTTTCACCTTATACACCACAGATTTTCAATACAACTCCGAGTCATGTCACGTGCAGAAATTTTCTGATGACTCAGCTGTTGTCGGGTGTATAAGGGAGAGAAGTGAGGAGGAGTACAGAGCACTGGTGGACAACTTTGTGGAGTGGGCTGGACGTAATCACCTGCGGCTGATTGTCAACAAGACCAGAGAGATGGTGATTGACTTCAGGAAGAAGAGGACTACCTTACAGCCACTGTGTGTTCTGGGAGAGGATGTGGAGGCGGTGGAGAACTATAAGTATCTGGGTGTCAACATCAACGACAGACTGGACTGGAAAGCCATCACCGACACTGTCTACAAGAAGGGGGATGAGCAGACTCTACTTCCTGAGGAAGCTGAGATCCTTCAGTGTGTGCAACAAGATGTTGGAGATCTTAGGGACCGATACAGGAAGTCTTTCCTGCCACAAGCCATCGCACTCTACAACACTCCTCTGTCTGACAGAGAGAACTCTGAACTCTCTGCTGTATAGTCCTGTTTACACCCTGGTCCTCCTCTCACTCAGCACCTTAACAGTTTATTTATTGTTTATTTATTATTTATTCATACTACTTCCGGGTACTGCTACACTGTTTTTTGACAGTTGTATATACTTTTGCACAGTTTTTATATATATATATTCTTATTGTCTTAACTATTATTGCTCATTTACCAACAACACTTATATATATATATATATATATATATATATATATATATATATATATATATATATATGTTTACAGTTATGTTTATATTATATTTTACTTCATAGACTACAGTGAATACTCTTTCTTGTATATATTTTGTATTCCTTCTATTCTACCTATATTGTACAGTATTTCTTTTTTCTATGCTCAAAAATTTCTTATACTACTGTAACAAAACAATTTCCCAGTTTGGGATCAATAAAGAAAATCTATCTATCTATCTATCTATCTTTTTTCTCAGTATCTAAAGGCCAAAACATCCAACTTGTACCTTTGGGACCCTTTATTTATTAATAATACTAAGTTGGCTATTGAACCAACTGAGACCTGTTTGGTCAAATGTGGGTGTATGGAGATACAGTCATGACACCTCTGTTCCACACAACAGGAAGTAACTTAAGTACGACTCCAGCATTCATGAGATTATTGAAGACCACTTTCTCAGTACCTAAAGGCTAAAACACCCTACCTTTACCTCTGAGACCCTTTTTACTCACCCACACCCGCACCCGTGATCACATCACTCCCGTCCTCCAGAACCTCCACTGGCTCCCAGTTCCACAGCGCATTCAGTTCAAAATCCTCCTCCTTACACACACAAAGCCCTCCATAATCAGGCTCCTTCCTACCTCACTGACCTGCTCCATTGCCACAATCCATCCCGTAGCCTTCGCTCATCTGAAGCAAACCTTCTGACTCCTCCACCCTGGACCAAGCACCGAACCTGGGGCGACAGAGCATTCTCTGTAGCTGCCCCCTCCCCTCTGGAACTCTCTCCCGAAACACATCCGTGACTGTACCGACCCTCCAACATTCAAATCACTTACAAAAACACACCTTTTAATATTGCTTTTAATGTTTAGCTTAGTCTGATGTGTTTTTAATGTTTGTTACTTTTATGTTTTGTTACTATTTGATGTTGTTTTGCTGCTTTTATGTAAAGTATTTAGAAAAGCGCTTATAAATAAAATGTATTATTGTTATTATGGGATCACGGAAGATCAATGGCAGGTAGCCCTTGCACAAACTCATAGCTCTTCAATATGTGCAAGACATGGTCTCCTGCAATTTAAAATAATACACCGTTTACATTGGTCAAAACAAAAGCTACATAAAATATTTCCTTCAGTAGATCCTTCATGTGACAGGTGTGGACTCGGACCTGCAACACTGGGTCATAGGTTCTGGAGTTCCCAAAAGCTATCAAATTACTGGGACAATATTTTTCAGACTCTATCAAATATTTTACATAGACCTATTAATATAGACCCATTGGTGGCGGTTCTAGGAATTATTGATCCAAGTGTGACGAAAAGCAATATGGAACATAGTATAATTTCGTTTGTCACCCTACTTGCACGAAGACTGATACTACTTAATTGGAAACAAAAGACAGCCCCAAGTCATTCAAATCTTATGACAGACGTTATGAGACGTTTGGAGCTGGAGAGAATTAGATTTTTACTGAAAAATCAGGAAAGAAAGTTCTATAGAATTTGGCAGCCGTTTATTGATTATTTTAACCACAACACATAGTCTGATGGCAAGTTTTAGAAGTGTTCTTTACCCCCAATAGAAGGAAATAACTTTTAATTATTTATTACTTTATTTATTTATTTTAATTCCTGTCATTACTTACCCTCCCCTTTTCTTTTTTTTTCTTTTTTTTTCAAATATATATATTTGTATAATCTTGGTTTTCAAATTGACCCCCTTTATCTGTCTATTTTTCATTCTGAGATATATCAGTTAATATGATTTAAATTATTTTTAAACGTAAATGTGTCTGTGTAAATGTGTATGGTGTTTGTATGACTGTTATGTTTTATGTTCAAAATGAGAAATCAATAAAGAGAGTAAAAAAATAAAATATTATTGTTATTATTATTTAGTTATTAAAAATTCAAAGTTGACTAGAGAATGACTGAGACCTGTTTGGCCAAATATGGGTGTATCGAGATACAGTCATGACCCCTTTGTCTCATACAACAGGAAAACTTAAGTATGACGCGAGCATTCATGAGATTATTGAAGACCACTTTCTCGGTATCTTAAGGCTAAAACACCCAACTTGTACCTTTGAAATCCTTTATTAAAAGTGCAAAGTTGGCTAGAGAATGACTAAGACCTGTTTGGCCAAATGTGGGTGTATGGAGATACAGTCATCACACCTCTGTTCCACACAACAGGAAGTAAGTTAAGTATGACACAAGCATTCATGGGATTATTGAAGACCACTTTCTCAGTACCTAAAGGCTAAAACACCCAACTTTTACCTCTGAGACCCTTTATTAAAAATGCAAAGTTGGCTAGAGAATGACTGAGACCTGTTTGGCCAAATATGGGTGTATGGAGATACAACCATGACCCCTTTGTCTCATACAACAGGAAGTGACTTAAATATCACTCCAGCATTCATGAGATTGTTGAAGACCACTTTCTCAGTACCTAAAGGCTAAAACACCAAACTTTTACCTCTGAGACCCTTTATTTATTAATAATACTTAGATGGCTATTGAACAACTGAGACCTGTTTGGCCAAATATGGGTGTATGGAGATACAGTCATGACCCCTTTGTCTCACACAACAGGAAGTGACTGGAATATGACTCCAGCATTCATGAGATTGTTGAAAGCCACTTTCTCAGTATCTAAAGTCTAAATCAACCAACTTGTATACCTGTGAGACCCTTTTCAAAGACTAAACAAACATGAAAACTCTCGAAAACTTATATGTATTCAAGAACATTTATTCTGTCCTCAAGGACATGGCAAAACATATTTAGGAACTTCACTGTGTCCTAATGGATTTGGCTCCTGGACATTCTTTTCTGTAAAGGTTCACAAACAAACCGGTCTAATATTAATGTTAACAAACACAGAACTTTAAGGGATTCTTCATCCTTGGACTTTTCTTCCTCTGAAGAACATGGCTCCTAAAAGGATGCAAAAAGATGTTGTTTTCCAATATATCTGTAATGTAGTAAACAGCACTAAAACCTTCTTCATACTGCTCACCTTTGTTTCACAATTCTGTCATGACCTTCTCGTGGGATGCATCTTTCTCCTTTTCTTTGAGCAAGGAACATGGCTCCTTAAGATGGGGCACAGGCAGATATCGGTTAATGTATGACTTGATTTCATGCACACAAAATTAAACCAGTTTACTTCCACTCACCTTTCCTTCAACATCAACCTTGTCTCTTTTTCCCATGGATCCATTGTCCTCTGATTTTTCTTTCTGTGAGGAGCCCAAATCCTAAAGAGTAGATTTTGTGATTTAGAGGTCATGGACAGAAATCCTTTAAATATAACTATACTGTCTGTACAAATCACTATACCAAGCTAAATACTCCTCACCTTAGCTTCAACACAGGCTGTCAGACCCTTCTCAGTAGATGTATTCTTCTCATTGCCCTCTGAATAGGGAGGCAGCACCTGGAGACATATCATGAGATTTTTTTATTTAAGGGACAGATACATTTATGTTGGGTTTTTACTCACACTCTAAATGTTAAGATGGTTCTGTAATTCAACAGAATTACATTCAAAGGTTTCCAGCTGCCAAACTATGAAATGTATACTCCAGAGTTTACAGTTACACACAGCATCCTAAACAGCATGCAGTTAATCATAAAACAGAGACATGAATATCTGAACGCTACTCACAGAGTCGGTAGTCTCCATTCTGCAATACAGGTCGTCTTCTTCCTCACACCTGAGCTGCAATGATGAGCGCAGTATGAATAATATTCTAACTGTTGGCACAAAAGACCCTTACATGTGCAGATTTCTTTAGTTTAAAATACCCTTTCTCCTGTGATGTAAAGAAAATAAAGCCGACAAATATCACTTTTGAAAAAGTTCCACAAAATCAGACATTTTAAGCTACAACAATCACAAAAAGCCCACAAAATCCCAGGGGGAGTGGAAATAAATATACAAAGTATATAAAATATTTCAAAGTATATTCTGTAAATGATGTAATAAATTTTTTATTGATTATGTCAAATGAGATCTATTTGACCCATGTTAAATATGGAGAGACAGCTTTACAGTAAGTTGGGTTCATAATTGCCACAGCTCTATAATATTAAAGTAGTGTGCTACTTAAAAGCAGAATACATAGTATCAGACATTTTACAAATTTTAATCTTTTACTGCAAAAGTGGGTCCTCAGTTATTACTATACAGACAAAATGGACAGATTCACTCGCAGAACTTTTACCTCCACCTCTGCCAATCGTAGCTCAGAGATTACTAAACTAAAGTAAAACTTTATCTACAAAAGAGATCAAAGTGGGCCACAAATCCACACCTGAACAGCATTATAGCAAGAAAAAGAGTAAAAGTGTGGTGTAATTGTGCAGCATTACAGCAATGTAACAGAAAAAGGAAACAGAAAGTGGGCTATAAACCATAAATTGACTCTTACCTGCAGAAGAGCTGAAATCTTTCAAAACCAGTGCAGATTTAGCAGAACACAATGTAGGATGATGCAGAAACTTTGAGGCCAGTTCAGAAAAATGAACCAAATCCACATGACTGACTCACTGGAGCAGCCAATCACTGCAGTCATTAACTTTTCAGCCAATCAGAGCAGACCCATATCCTCCGTGTGTGAAGGGCAGGAAGAGAGCAAAAGTTGAGGAGGAATCATGGACGGAGGTGTGGCAGCAACCAGCAATCAGGTAAAATCCCAAAATACGTGGAGATGAATAATGTTGGATATCTGCAGGGCTGCCAAGTTTCAGAAAATGACAAGAGTGAAACTCTAGTGACAGGATGAGGTCCGCCGGGGACCTGTTGTCGGGGGCGAAAACAAATTGGCCTTTTTTAACATCGATTTGGCCTGTTTTAATATCGATTTATACCTTAAGACTGATGTCCTCACCTCCATGCCAGTGTATGTAAGTTTTTTGTTAAATGTTATCTCCCAGGGAAACACATCATCAAAAATTCAGGTAGCTCTTGACTTTGCAAAAATAACATTTGTCTTGTATCTCCTATATATTTTTGTACAAGAGCAGCATGAACATACATAGCCCAAAATCGCGATGAGCGGAGAGAAGTCATATCTTGCCGTTTTTTGATGGGAAAAGTTACAGGATTATATGCGACCTTGTGCGCAGCATGGAGTTAGCGGTAAGAGTCTCACTCATATGGGAAAATGGGATCAAAATTTTTACTTTTCATGTGTAGCTTGATTCTGGTGATGTTTTATGGTGTTTTTGTATCACTATCATGCCTGTCTTCAATACGGTACAATGTTAGAAGCTGGCTAAGTGTTGTTTGACTGACAGTCATGTATGGAAGCCGAGAGACCGACTTATCTTTAACATGAGCTGGAAACTCAATCATCAATCAATCAAATTTCATTTGTATAGCCCCAATTCACAAATCACAGTTTGCCTCGGAGGGCTTTACAATCTGTATAGAGACAACAACCTCTGTCCTTAGACCCTCAGTTCGAGTGAGGGAAAACTTGCCACATTAGAGGTTTCTTCCATTAGGTAAAAGAAACCTCAGGAAGAGCCACAGAGGAGGGATCCCTCTTCTAGGATGGACAGACGTGCAGTGAGTTCCACGTGTACAGAACAGATCAACAAAATCACATTGCATACAATTATAAATGGTTAACAGTAGTAAAGGTATATAATGATGCAGTACATTAACAATTGTGAGATGTATATAACAGGAAAGTGATTGGCACTAACATCAGTAAAGCTTAGCAGTAATGGTAGTGTATAATGTATCTCAATGATAAGATATGGTTGATATTAATAACAGCAGTAGTGGGAGTCAGGCAGGGCCATGGCAGAGGGTGCAGCCAACGATCCATGACCAAAGCGCAGCCATGATCCATGAAAACCTGCAGGATGAGAAAGCACAAGGACTCTGGGGAAGAAGTTGTCAGTAGTTTTCAGTAATGTGACATGACTGATGCAGTTGGAGAGGAAGATGAGGAGGAGAAGAGAGAGGCTTA
This sequence comes from Dicentrarchus labrax, assembly GCF_905237075.1. Taxonomy (NCBI): domain Eukaryota; kingdom Metazoa; phylum Chordata; class Actinopteri; family Moronidae; genus Dicentrarchus; species Dicentrarchus labrax. Next base: position 1,862,447 of record NW_026136711.1, on the reverse strand, counting down.
GTGTGTCATTTGTCCCCCAGCAGTCTAGGCCTATAGCAGCAAAACTAAGAGCCAGTGACGGCTCCTGACAAATTTCTCAGGGGGGCAACTGTTGCGATGATGGCTAAGATGACCCGTTCAATGAGTAAAATAATAACAAATGAAAGTCAGATAGCTAACTTTACAGTGTTACATTGCACTGTTTAATTCAACCACTAGACATGAATTGTACATACGGTACAGTATTGTATGTATAGCTATATCAAGTTAAATCCAATACATTTGGTTTTACAATAAAACACGTTCAACGTGGTCATCAACAGATACATTGTCATCTACTAGTTTGCCCATGAAATCATTGTGAGCACAGTCTACAATTTACAGCCATCATGGATGCCATAGTGATAATCAAATCAAATTATAAATACATTATATATCATCAAAACTGTAATTAATCAAATTTTTCCAGAACTTATTGAGTATATATTTGGCTGACAATATGCAATCAATACAACTATTTACAATTCAACATTTGGAGAGTACAACATAACACAACTCACCATTTAATAATACACTCACTCATCACTTGTATTGACATTTTGCTCGCCTCTCTTTCAAGCTGGCAAAGTGATCAATTACCCTCAATTACCCTCTATCAGGCATGTTCCTAACAAGTTCTCTCTCCATGGAAAGCATCCTTGCCTTGCAAAGCTAACTTAAACACGGCACAGAATTTTACAGTCAATAAGGCGGCCTAGGATATGCCGGTTCTTGTTCACCTCATCGTTGTGACGATGCACAGCTATCCTGTAGCTCTCATCCAGTTGTGTTTCAATATTTACTCTCCCAAAGGCCCAAGGTTTTAGGCAGCTGTTCATATGTTTCTTCACCTTTTCCGAAAAAATGGTGCATATCAGTGACACCTGTCTTTGTCCAGGCGGTGTCCGTGTTGGCATCAGGGTGAATTAGGACACAGGGGTAGCAGAACAGAGCGTTAGCCACTTCACACCATGCTAGCCATGTTTTCGTCCGCGACTATGTGTTTTCCCCACTTTTGTTGACATCTACTTTAATAGCCAATTTATCAACACTGCTTCGATCACTGAACGGCAATTCCCTCAATGAAATGATTCAATTCAATTCAATTAAATTTTATTTGTATAGCGCCAATTCATAACAGAAGTTATCTCAGGCACTTTTCAAATAGAGCAGGTCTAGACCGAACTCTTTAACATTAATTACAGAGACCCAACAGTACCACCATGAGCAAGCACTTGGCGACAAGGGCAAGGAAAAACTGCCTGTTAAAAGGCAGAAACCTAGGACAGATCCTCCGGCTCTAGGTGGGTGGTCGTCTGTCTCGACCAGTTGGGGTGAGAGAGAGAGAGAGAGAGAGAGAGAGAGAGAGAGAGGCAGAGAGAGAGAGAGCGAGAGACAGACAGACACACAGCAACAACAGTATTGGCAATGGCAGTCAAGCAGGACCATGGCAGGAGGCTCCACCAGGATCCATGAGAACCTGCGAGACGAGAAAGCACAAGAACTCCGGGGAAGAAGTGGAGTTAGTAACATGCATTAATGGGACATTAATGAGTGCATAAAGAGAGAGGAAGGAAGGAGCTCAGTGCACCATGGGAAATCCCCCGATAGTCTAGGCCTATAGCAGCATAACTAAGGGATGGTTCAGGACTCACCTGATCCAGCCCTAACTATAAGCTTTATCAAAGAGGAATGTCTTAAGCCTACTCTTGAATGTGGTGAGGGTGTTTGCCTCCCGAACCACAACTGGAAGCTGGTTCCACAGGAGAGGAGCTTGGTAACTGAAGGCTCTGGCTCCTGTTCTACTTTTAGAGACTATAGGAACCACAAGTAGGCCAGCATATCTCTGTCAGCCTGGCTACAGTGCTGAAGAGGAATGATGGAGTTGCAGTTGCTAGCCATGTCAATCTTGTGGTCTCCCAATGCGTGCAAGTGGTGTACATATTTTTTTTCCGCGCTGTATATACCTTATTAGGGCAGCCTGATAGCAAGGAATTGCAATAGTCCAGCCTGGAGGTAACAAATGCATGGACTAGTTTTTCTGCGTCTTTTAGAGACACTTGTTATATCATTAGATAATGCATCTCTAAAGTCTTTAGGGCCAAGAACTATAACTTAAGTTTTATCTGAGTTTAACAGCAGGAAATTGCAGGTCATCCAGGTCTTTATGTCCTTGAGACATGCTTGGAGTTTAAGTAACTGATTGGTTTCATCTGGCTTCATTGATATAATTGGGTGTCGTCCGCATAGCAGTGAAAACTAGAAAATTCCCCTCTGGGGAAATTTTGAAAGGGCCACAGGGGCTACTGCCGGAGTGTGTACATTATGATGAGATTCTTCAGAGACTTGACATAAATAAGTAGGAGACAAGGGTCAGCAGATTAACAGCAGAAATAGCAGAGGCCTGAGGTTCAGAGGTTACCACGGCAACTTGAGGTGGTTGCCAATGACAATAGGGGCCCCCCAGGCACACACAGAAACATGGAGAAAAAGAGCGATTTTCTGCCTCTGCACTGGTCTCACATTTGGGCTTACTCTGACAACACGGTAGAAAACAAACACAGACCATCATCGCTGTAAGGACTTCCTGAACAATTTGGTATGATTTTGATGTTTTTACAGTAAATATTTTGGAGACACTTGCGAGTTTAAAACAGGGGTCCGTTCTGCTTATCTCAGAAAATCTTTGATTGAAGTCAATGAGGAGCAGAGACAGATGTGGCCGCACTTAGAGGCTGCCAATTCAAATTCTGTAAGATTGTGAGACACAGAACAAGTTTGTCTACAAATTTGGAAAAAATCATGTGTGTAGAGTGTAAATTGTGGCCGGGAGGAGTGTGGAAAGAGAAAAAATCTGGAATGTTTTTGGGCTCTCTCCCACTCTGACCGATGATGTCATGCACTCTGACACGAACGTTCCTCGCAATACACGCCCATTATAATCTCAAAATCTCTCCAAAAATGATTGAACAGTGATTGATCAAAAACTATATGACCTATCGAAATGTGGAATAGTACACTAATACACAAGACTTGTGTCTACTGTTTGAAGTTTAAATGGAGTCTCTAGGTGAAAGTATGCCGGAGCAGTAGACAGCAGTAGGCAGTACGAAAAGTCCAATGATTTGTTCGTTTTTTGACCTCCTCCCATTCATTCCTTAAGAGAGTTTTCGCAGTTTTTCGCGACTTAGGACCTCCATTTCCTTGAAGACAAAGGAGATGATCGTGGACTTCAGGAGGAGCAGACACATCTGTACATGCGACATCTATTGCACATCTGTCCGTCCTGGGAGAGGGATCCCTCCTCTGTGGCTCTTCCTGATGTTTCTTCCACATTTTTCCCTGCTAAAAGGTTTTTTGGGGGGCAAGTTTTTCCTCACTCGAATCGAGGGTTGAAGGACAGAGGGTGTCGTTTCTCTACAGATTGTAAAGCCCTCCGAGGCAAAGTGTGATTTGTGAATTTGGGAAATACAAATAAAATTTTATTTAATTTTATTTGATTTGCATTACTGTGTGGTACTGTGGGAGGCAGCTTACCCCCCATTACACAGACAGATGCAGGAAAAGGGCCTCCAGCATCTGGAAAGACCCCACCCACCCCACAAGCACATTGTTAGTCTCCCTCCCCCTCAGGCAGGAGGCTGCAGAGCATCAGGTGCCGTACCACCAGACTGAGGAACAGCTTCTTCCCAGAGGCTGTGAGACTGTTGAGCTCTGGTGGAGCACTATAGGACTGTTGCCTCCTGCACAATAAAAACGTTTTTGATTTTAGACGGCCCAAAATTTTACATTTTTACTGACTTCAGAGGGCCATTACTCTGTCTCTGTGTCACCTGGAGTGTTTCTGTTGCAGTTTCAGTTTCAGTTGCACAAGAAACTACGGAGTTTTCTTTCTAGCAAGACCTCATGCGTGCGTACATGTAGCCAGAGCAGTTCAGAAGTTACAATCATTTTAATTTGGGTATGGCATTTTAGACATTTTTGCACTTCATGAACTGTTTCATTCCTTTCTTAGTTCAGTTGAGCTCAGCAGTGAGCGTGCCAGCCGGGAGTGGAACTGTTCTGTTACTCACTCGAGAATCTTCAGCGAACGATGCAGCCAAATTGTTAGACATATTTAAACTTTGAAAAAAAGAGAGTAACGCAATAGTTACTTTCCCTGGTAACTGGTTACTTTTATAGTAGAGTAATTCAGTTACTAACTTACTTACTTTTTGGGAGAAGTAACCAGTAACTATAACTAATTACTTTTTTAAAGTAATGTGCCCAACACTGGTCATGTCCGATTAAGGAAACACAATGGAGCAGGACCCAAATGCAGGAATAAAAAACTTCATTCATTAAACAAAAGATCATAAAGACCAAATCATGACATTATGGATCGATTCATTCTTTACATGAGACAAACATGGAAAAAAGAAGCTAAAATTACTAATTTACCCAGGAATGTGGGAAATATTATTTTGTAAAGTAAAAAATGCATAAACTTACACCCAGATAATTAAAGTAATGATAAAGTGATAATACTCTACTGTTGGGCTTTTATGAGCAATATTTCTGTGCCCATGTACAGGAACCTGATGAGGAGCCTCAGACAGCAGGACCAGAGCAACAGGAATCTTCTGACTGCAGCCCTCCAAGCAAGCAGTATGAGAGGTGCAAGCGCAAGTGTCCCATTTGTAGGGAACTGTATGCTGATATAGTCCAGCACCTGAGAAGCACAGAAAAGGTGGTCAACAAAACAGAGTTGAGTCTTCTGAGCAAGTTTTCTCATCGACAGTAAGTGTCCTGTTTCCTTTTAAGGATGCTCTTAAAGAGGCTTCTTATGATTCTTTTTCACTATCACTGAAATACGTTCCAAAACAATATTGTTAATCACTGTTGTATAGTGAGTTGTTGCTTTTAAAAAATTACTGTAATAAAAGTGCTTTTTTCAGTAACAAATAACGTAATGCAAATGTAAATATCGGTCCGTGATGTATGAGGCTACAACTGATTTTGCAAAAGTCTCTCAAAAAAGATGCAAGGCAGGTCATGAATAATCTGTATTAGCAAGTGTCATATGTTTTTTAAAATTTTTAAGTGTTAAGTGGTTCCACATGTTACAAAGAAATGTCTGCATATTTTCTTTCTTCAAACATTTTTTCTCCTACTAAATCAAAGACTCTTCTTGCTTCTACAGTTTTCGTGCAAATCTGGACTGCCCAGTGCGTGTCTGCCAGTCTAAATATATTAACCGACTCGACAAGCATCTGCAAAGGATCCACAGCCTGAAGGTAGTCCCTCTGTGTGATTTATGTGTGTTGTTGAGTTAGGTTGACAGCTTAAGCCCAGCAACTTTGGTCCTTGTAGTGCTGCTTGTTCTTCCTTGCTGTGTGGTGGGTCTGTGGTCTTCATTCGATCCTTGTGTGGTTAATATAGATTCGGAAATTCTGTATTTATTTAGTGCTACACATCCCACAGAAAGAATATTGCTGGTTAAATACATGCATGATGCTAAAGGTAATGAGATATCAATAATGTTACTTTTTCAGACAGAATGAAATGATTTACTAATTGTATGTTCTGCTTTTTTTGCAGAAGCCAATGGTTACAGTGTACATCCAGAAAGCTAAGGACAGATACATTGCGAGAGAACTGGCCCTCCTACGTACTTTGAACCCCACACCACCAATGGTCTCACATCTTGACGAGGTGGATGATGCAGCAATAGAAGAGGGTGTCAGGAGGGTGATAGAGGCCAGACCACAAGCTGCTCCTCATGCTGCACATTCTGCCATTGTGCCTCCTCTTTCGGTCCCCATGTGTTGTTCTCCCAGCCAGGCTTCTTGTGACCCAGAAGCACCAGCTATGCTAGATCCTTCTCCCTCAACCAGCCAGGCTTCCTGTGACCCAGAAATACCAGCTATGCTGGATCCTTCTCCCTCAACCAGCCAGGCTTCTTGTGACCCAGAAGCACCAGCTATGCTGGATCCTTTTCGCTCAACCAGCCAGGCTTCCTGCTACACAGGAACAGTTGACCAACAGGCCAAGCGAAGAAGAAGGCGTTCTGTCCTGAGGGCCCCTGATCCTGGGTGCAGGAACTGCCAGCTTCTCTCTGCTGAACTAATGGTGGCAAAGAACCTGCTCCAGATGAGGAACGATGAGCTCAAGCAGCTACATTCTTCAACAATGCGTGCAACTGTGAGTGTTGAGTTATTCCTCTGGTGTACTTCTTAAATATGACCAATTTTTTCAGTAACTTTTGATTAAGAAAATCTGCTTCATGTGCTTTTTTCAGGCAGCAAAGCATCGCAGACGTGCACCATTTTCCCACAGCAAAGCCCCTTGCTATGGTGAAGATACCGTCATATCATACTCACAGTACTAGTATTGAACTTGAAAGATAGGGGATGTTGTGTTAATGTGCAGATCCATACAAAAATATTTGATTTGCTTTATATTCTTTCTTGTTCAGTAAGATTGGTCGAGGAATTTAGGGGCCACACAGAAGGTGCCAACCCTGGTAAGAAAACTTCTGAAAACGCCAAGCAGCGAGCCAAACATGTTGTCGATTTTCTAGAGTACATGGCAGACTCAGCAATCCCAAATGTTGACCTTCTTTTCCTGAGTAACCATGCTAGAATCCGTGGGTAAGTACTACACTGTAAGAAGCATCTGTGCATTGAAGGGTAGAGGACATGACTGTTTTTGTGTTTTTGTCTTCAAGTTTTGTTGCAGTCCTTCAAGAAAAAGGCTTCAAACCAACAACCCAGAGATGCTATCTGATGGATGTTGTGGCCTTTATGAAATACATTTCAAACATGGCACCACCATCTGTCAGACTTGGAACAAAAAAATCAACGCCATCTTGGTAGAGGTGAGGGCCCGGATCAGAGATATTGGCCGGGATGTGGTCGGGCACCAGCTCAGTGTCAGGCGAAGTAAATCTGGTATGTTTAACATTCATAACCCCACCTCCAAACATTAACATCACATTGTTAAAAGCAGGGAACATGCATATAATAAATACTATTCAAAATTTCAGAGAGACTGGTCAAGGCACAGAAACATGCATGGTTTATAGATGAGGCTCCGAAGAAGATCACTGCAGTACTGGGTATGGATCATTGCTCAGCATAAGATTCAGATTTGTAAAAATAAGGTTTATTTAATGTTATGGGGCTTCTCCAGACTCAAACTTTGGCAAGGCAAGGCAAGGCCATTTTATTTGTATAGCCCGTTTTTACAAACAGTTTGTCTCAAAGGGCTTTACATGGCATCATAACAACATCCTCTGCCCTTAGACCCAGCCACCTTAAAGGCCTGTGGCACGTAGCCTGTGACTAGGGAAAGATTGATTTGGTTCAGAAAAGAAATGTTAACTAAGGGGAAGACATCCTTAAGTAGTCTTGTCGGAACGGGATCCAGCAGACATGTGGCTGACTTGGAAGAGGTAATTGGAGAAGTTAAGTCTGAGAGGTCGATGGGAGAGAAGCTGTCCAAGTATGTAATAAGTCTGGGAGGTGCTTCTACTGTAATCTGTGCTCCATTACTGGCAATCTTCATGAAGAGTAATTGCTTCTAGCATTACGGAGTTTTTTTTAATATATTAATAAACTATCCTTCCAGACTTGACGGTCTTCCTCATGTTGGCTGGAATGTGTTTTCCTTTCCAGCTGTCTGGTCTTCTGTTTCAAAGCGCGCAGGTTTGGGCTGTACCAGGGAGCCATTCTTTTCTGGTTGATAACTTTCTTTTTCAGGGGAGCTACAGCATCAAGTGTCCCAAGGAGTGCTGCTGCAGTGCTATCCACAAGATAGTCCACCTGTGTGGGGGTGAAATCAACATTACTGCCCATTATATTGTTACAAGATGTGGCAGCAAGCTCTGCAGGAATAAGCTCTTTAAATCTAGAAACAGCAGTGTCAGATAAACCTCTACTGTAGTGGGATTTTTTCGCCTGGTAGGATATAATTTGTTAAAGTAAATTCAAATGTTATTAAAGAATGATCAGACAAGACGGGGTTCTGAGGAAGAACTGTGACATGGTCAGCTTCTATTCCATAAGTAAGTACTAAATCTAGGATATGATTAAAAGTGTTAGTGGGTTTGTTTACCCTTTGAGAGAAGCTGACTGAATCCAAAAGTGACTTGAACGCGTTAGCCAGACAATCATCATCAACGTCCACATGAATGTTAAAGTCACATACTATAATGACTTTGTCTGAATTCATTGCTAAGTTTGACAGAAAGTCAGGGAATTCTTCTAAGAACTCAGAATAAGGTGGGTGAAGATACCGTTCTGCAGATTTTACATTACAGGGATTAGCATCTACAAACTGGGTTTTTATATATGGGCTGGTCTCTGCTGCTTTTGTGTGGCCAATGTGTGGTACTTAGGTAAAGAACATCATCATTGCGAGTTAATGCATACAATGTCCTTCCTCTGCTTTTACAGTTGACCTTGAAAAGCATCCAGAGGACCGAGCATGTCTGAAAGAGTTTTTTGGACTGCTGGGTGGCTATATTATTGCAACAACAGGCCACCGAAAGGGTGTTGTGATCAACATGACGACAAAGGAGATCAAGGCAGCAGAAAAAACTAAGCAGGGTGCCCGCATCATCCGTGTAAGTGCAAACATTATTACAAAAACTGAAAGGACGCAACAGACATACACATTGTTATATCAGTTGGTCAGAGTGAAAAGTCAACTTTCCTGAATTATTAGGTTGGACAGCACAAGACTCAAAGGTACTTTGGTGAAGCAGCTGTACCCCTCAAGCCAAGCGAGTATTCCTGGTTGCAGCGTTACAACCTGCTTCGAAACAGAATTGAAGGAGGCAAAGAGGCTTCTACCTTCTTTCACACAACCAGTGGAGGCATCCTTCTGAAGCTGTCTGAATATTTCAAGGAGGCCTGGGAGGGGATGGGCTTGGGGACAGCCCCAACTTTCAACATGCTGCGCTCCTCTGTTGCCACTTATGTGAGATAACTTCACATGTTTTTTTTATCTTAAAAACAATTAAGTGTGGTGAAAAGTTAATGAATTTTGTACTTGTGTGTATTTCTTTTTACATTCATTCCTCTAGGCCAAGCGACAGTTGGGCCATAAAACCTACCAGAAAGTGGCGACTTTTATGTGCCATGATGCAAACACAGCCAAAAGATTTTATCAAGGTTTTTTAAACAATCTAAATCAATGCCAAACCTATTTTTACTTGTAGTATCCATCAACTTGTATTCATTTTATCCATTTCTTTGCACAGCGGAGGACCCAGCAGAGGTCACACTCCAGAGTAGAGGATTGTCAATGATGGCAATTTCTACATATGCTGCAAAGACAAGGAAATGCAGAGAGAAACACAAGAAAGACAACACCATGACCATTGCTTTTTCGGAGGATGAAAGGGAGGACAACGAACCTGCACAAAATCAGGGGTTTGAAGAGGAGGAGCAGGAACCATTGGGCCAAGAGAAGCCTGTCAGAAAAAGGCTTAACCAGCTGCACGACAACAAGACCCTTGTGCCGTCAGACCAGCAGGTGAGAGTAGCTGCAGTGTTTCCACACACAAATTAAAATACATCCTTCTAAAATGAGCTTAATATACTTTATTCTTCCTAAAAAAAAGATGGTGAGCTCATCTGATGAGGATGATCCGTCTATACGGTGACCTCAGTACATCAAACAAGCTATAATCATATCACAAAAAGCTAAAGTTTTACCACATTAGCAAAATAAAAAACTTGAAACTTGACTTTTAAAACCCACACTTGTCTATTTCATTTGTTCTTTAATTCATATTGCTAAATTAACAGGATACACGGCCATTGATGAGCCAATTTCCAGACCTAAAACTAAATGCAGCCCTGGTTTCACTGGGTCCTGTCACTCTCAAGACACCTGTAGTAAGTATAATGTAAACATATACCGCCATATACCACATATAACACAAACAAGAAAAGCTGTTACTCATGTCTAGTCAGAAAAAGTATTTTCCAGTAAACAGACATGTTTAGACAGATAAAATCTGTTTCTATAAGGCCAACAAATCAAAATGATTACTTTGACTGCGAAGTAGATCTGCTCGCTTTTTGTCAATAATTAGTAGCTTTCTAAAGTGTTTACAACATGCTTTGACCTTTTCCCACAGAATGACAAGGTGGCAGTCAAAGTCCATCCTGGTGTAAGAACACTGCACTAAAACACACCTGAACATCCGAGCTAGACGAACTACATGATCTAGAATATATTTTCACACCTTATTTCTTTTTCTTTTTTTAGATGCAGAAGGTTTTTGTAAGCCCAGAAACAGCAAAAATGTTGTCAACTCACTCAAGAAAAACTGTGTGTGACCGAGTCAATATGGTGAATAAGATGAGTGGTGAGGGTAAGAGTGAAAAGGGAAAGAAGAGAGAAACAAAGATTCAAGAGAAGACTTTGGAGAAGATGGAGGGTAAGAGTGAAAAGGGAAAGAAGAGAGAAACAAAGATTCAAAAAAAGACTTTGGAGAACATGGAGGGTAAGAGTAAAAGGGGAAAAAAGAGAGAAACAAAGATTCAAGAGAAGACTTTGGAGAACATGGAGGGTAAGAGTGAAAAGGGAAAGAAGAGAGAAACAAAGATTCAAGAGAAGACTTTGGAGAAGATGGAGGGTAAGAGTGAAAAGGGAAAGAAGAGAGAAACAAAGATTCAAAAAAAGACTTTGGAGAACATGGAGGGTAAGAGTAAAAGGGGGAAAAAAGAGAGAAACAAAGATTCAAGAGAAGACTTTGGAGAACATGGAGGGTAAGAGTGAAAAGGGAAAGAAGAGAGAAACAAAGATTCAAGAGAAGACTTTGGAGAACATGGAGGGTAAGAGTGAAAAGGGAAAGAAGAGAGAAACAAAGATTCAAGATGAGCCTGTGGTGATGACGAGGAGTAAAGTTAAAGAAGTGCAAAAGAAAAAGATAAAAGAGGAGCATCTGGAGAAGAGTGAGAGGGAAAGTGAAGAAGGATCAAGTTGAGCAGCAGAAAAACCTGGAAGATACCTTTGAAGAGAAGGAAATTTCAAGAATGACGTGAAGAAAGGAGAAGGCAGGAGGAAATAGAAACTGTTTAAAACGTATGCAACATTAAAATGTTCAGTCACCATACAGAGTTCCTTGAATTTGATGTGTTCAATAGAACTGCTCAACTTGAAAAATAGTGGAATTTATTTTTCCGCAGTTCATAAGTCCGGTAATAGAATAGAATAGAATAGCCTTTATTCGTCCCACATTCCGGTTATTGCAGCAGCAAGAGGATAGAAGACTAATAAATACATATAACAGTAAATACAATATAAACAGGAAAAAGACAAAAAAACAACGACATACAGTGACAAACAGAAACAACGGCAAGACAATGGCAACTGTGCATAATGGATAATTTAAAAAATCTGCATGTTTGAGTATCTATTGCACATAACAGTTTATTATTGAGTCCGAGTGTATGAGTGGTCTACTTAGAGCAGTGCTGGTTAATCCTAGCATTTAAATCTTTACAAGGTTTAGCTAAACATCTCAGGGATCTCAGGCTAAAGGTTTTGTCAGTTATTCTGCACTCCATGTGGGCCAGTCCTGTGGTGGTTTGAACCCTCTCAGTCTTTCCATCTGCCAATGAGGTCCATATTTGGCCAAACAGGTCAAAGTGATTCTCGAGCCACCTTTGTACTTTTAATAAATAAAGGGTCTAAACTGTAATGTTAGATCTGACCAATAGTGCAGAATCACTGACTAAACGATTCTAAACCAGTTTCTAGAAGTTGGAGGCCCTAATTTATTTCTAAGTTATTTCTCCTAGTTCAAGTTTCAGGCCTCCATCTGCTTTGGTGACCAAATGAGGTCAAAAGACCAACTGGTCTGGGAAGGCCTCAGTCAGTGTCAAAGGTCATTGGAGATCATCCTTTCATTGTATACATAAACAAAAAATCTGCAACTGCAATTCACAGTACATGGTCCTTGGGGGGCCTAGATAATGTGTATAAACTTTGGTGGATGTAGCCCCAAGGATTCACTTAACAGGCCAATCCAGCACCAACACCTAGGAAGGGAGGAGCTCAGTGCACCATGGGTAATCCCCCGATAGTCTAGGCCTATAGCAGCATAACTAAGGAATGGTTCAGGACTCACCTGATCCAGCCCTAACTATAAGCTTTATCAAAGAGGAATGTCTTAAGCCTACTCTTGAATGTGGTGAGGGTGTCTGCCTCCCGAACCACAACTGGAAGCTGGTTCCACAGGAGAGGAGCTTGGTAACTGAAGGCTCTGGCTCCTGTTCTACTTTTAGAGACTATAGGAACTACAAGTAGCCCAGCATTCAGAGAACGTAGTGTTCTAGTGGGGTAATAGGGTACTATGAGCTCTTTAAGATATGAAGGGGCCTGACCATGAAGAGCTTTATAGGTGAGGAGGAGGATTTTAAATTCTATTCTACATTTTACAGGGAGCCAATGCAGAGAAGCTAGTACAGGAGAGATGTGATCTCTTTTTCTAGTTCCTGTCAGTACTCGTGCTGCAGCGTTCTGAATTAATTGGAGCGTTTTAATGGACTTATTGGGGCAACCTGATAATAAAGAGCTGCAGTAATCCAGCCTTGAAGTAACAAATGCATGGATTAGTTTTTCTGCATCGGTCTGTGATAGGATGTGTCTAATTTTTCTAATATTACGTAAATGAAAGAAGGCGGTCCTAGAGGTCTGCTTTATGTGGGAGTTAAATGACAAATCCTGATCAAAGATACCTCCAAGATTCCTGACAGTGGTGCTAGAGGCCAAGTTAATGCCATCTAGAGTAACTATATCTTTAGACAATGAGTCTCTAAGGTTTTTGGGGCCAAGAACAAGAATTTCGGCTTTTTCTGAGTTTAACATCAGAAAATTGCAGGTCATCCAGGATTTTATGTCCGTAAGACATGTTTGTAATTTAGATAATTGATTAATTTCATTGGGTTTGATTGATAGATATAACTGCGTATCATCTGCATAACAGTGAAAGTTAATGGAGTGATTCCTAATAATGTTGCCTAAAGGGAGCATATATAAAGTAAATAGTATTGGTCCAAGTACAGAACCTTGTGGAACTCCATGACTAACTGTAGTATTTATTGAGGATTCATCGTTAACATGTACAAACTGTGAGCGATCTGATAAATATGACTTAAACCAGCTTAGTGCGGTTCCTTTAATGCCAATTTGATGCTCAAGTCTCTGTAAAAGAATATCATGGTCAATGGTGTCAAATGCAGCACTAAGATCTAATAATACAAGTACAGAGACAAGTCCATTGTCAGAAGCAACCAGAAGGTCATTATTAACTTTAACCAGAGCTGTCTCTGTGCTATGATGAACTCTAAATCCTGACTGAAAATCCTCAAATAAACTATTGTTATGTAGAAAGTCACACAACTCTTTGGCGACTACTTTCTCCAGAATCTTAGAGAGGAAAGGGAGATTAGAAATCGGTCTATAGTTGGCTAAAACCCCTGGGTCAAGAGTGGGCTTTTTAAGAAGGGGTTTAATTACAGCTACTTTAAAGGACTGTGGTACATATCCTGATAATAAAGAAAGATTAATCATATCCAGTAAAGAAGTGCCAATTAAGGGAACAACTTCTTTAAGCAGCCTATTTGGGATCGGGTCTAATAGACAGGTTGATGGCTTCGATGAAGAAATGTATATTATACAGTTTGACATGCCTCTGGCCCTTTGATGAAGAAACACAGAACTTCCTTAACAGATTAGAAAACAATCTGGAGTAATACAAAATAGATTGTAAACCCCTTTCAGGATTTTACATCTAGGTATAATCTCCTCTCTATTTAGGGGGTTATAAACCGCGGGGCCGTAACAGCAGAGTTGACCAGACCAGAAACTACAGAAAGTACAAGATCAAACTATATAAGAGTGTAAGATTTTCTAGATGTTACTACAAAGAATGCAAAATTCCATCACACTTCAAATGAGCTGAACCTGTCAGGAAGCACTTATATCACATGTCCAAGCCAGGTTCTAGAAGTTGGAGGCCCTAAGTTATTTCTAAAGATACTTCCAGTCTTTTAGTAGCAATTAACATGCTTCCTGGATAACATGATTTTACACATCTCAGGGATCTCCTCGTTCAAGGTTCAGATACACATAATGTGTATACATTTTGGTGGATCTAGCCCCAAGTATTCACTTAACAAGTCAATCCAGCACCAACACCTACAGATGGTCTAAGGGTGTATAGGTCTAAGGGCCTGGATCTTTCTTGGTTCAACCAGAGAAACTTTCTTTCTCTGAAAGTTTTGTCAGTGATACTGCACTTCATGTGGGCCAGTCCTGTGGTGGTTTGAACCCTCTCAGTCTTTTCATCTGCCCATGGGGGGCCATATTTGTCCAAACAGGTCACAGTCATTCTCTAGCCAACTTTGTATTTTTTTTTTTGAAAAATATTTTTATTGCATTTTTTCAAAACACACAGAACTGCTCAGACATGACAGAAAAGAGGAGGAAAAAAAACAATGTGGGTACAACAAATAGAAAAATGTTATGGAAATAAAAATAAATGACAGTGGGCACATTTTCTGACCAGCCCCCTCCCCATCAATCTCCTGCAGCAAGACACAGCAGTATCCAAATGACAATCAATACAGAGCATACAAGCATAACAAGGCAGGAAGGTGCTTGTTAGAAAGTGAGCACTTAGAACAATGTTATGGAAACAGGCTAGGCTGATTTGGGAAATCCACAAAGCAAGCAGGATGAAAGCGTGGGTCCAATATGTTGCAAGTAAGGGTTTCAGACCCTATGGAAAGCATCTATTTTGGAGTGAAACATACATGTGATGTATTCACTAGCAATGCAGTCCATAACGATGTTGTGCCATGATTTTTTTTGGAGCAACATTCTTGATCAGACTTCCCGCCAGTCAGCATCATCTATGGCAATGCCAAGATCTTTCTCCCAAGCTTGCTTGGTGGCTTGTGAGGTATGAGGAGAATTAGGGTTTAGGGCTCTGTAAAAAACAGTAATGCATTTCTTACTAATCTGTAGAAACAGGGCCTTCTCAACACATGAAGTGGTGTTATAAGTCATTAAGGTGGTGTTTTTAATTATGAAATCTCTCATTTGTAAATATCTGTAAAAGTCACCTTGATTAAATTATCCAAATTGTTGTTGCAACTGCTGAAAGGATAGTAAAATTTGGCCATTAAATAGATCACCTATTTTCTTCAGCCTCTGGGTGCTCCATACTTTAAAGCCCTGGTCCTTACAACCTGGCAGGAAGTCCGGGTTGTCAAGAATGGGAGTGAGAGGAGATGTCAACTGAGCCCGGCTTCCTATAGAGCAAATGGATCTCCAGGCTCTGATGGTAATGAGAGTAATAGGGTTAGAGCATTGACAGATTCAGGGTTATTCATAAACAATATATTTACCAAGGGACACTTTGACTGAGAGGACTCAATATCATGCCAAATGGAGGTTGGATTATAGTTGTGCCAGCTTGTAATCACCCGCAGGTGTGAAGCCAGTTGGTAAAATCTAAGATTTGGTACATCTAGCCCTCCATCATAACCTGCCATTTGAAGTATTGTCATCTTGAGACGGGGCCTCCTCTTGCTCCAAATGAAGGAGGTTAGCCAGCCTTCAAGCACCTTAATAACCTTGTTTGACAATATTATAAGGATCATCTGCAGTGGATACAGCAGTCTGGGCAGGACGTTCATTTTTATAAGAGCCACCCTACCTAGCCAGGAAAGAGGGAGAGGGGCCCAGCGGTGTCTAAGTCAGCCCTTATAGCATCCAAGAGGGGGGGGAGTTGGACTTCTGACCAAAAGTAGGTGTTACATGCACTCCTAAGTAAAAGGATTCAGTCATATCTGGAACACAAGTTAACGATCCCAGGGGCATAGCTTCGGATTTTGCAATGTTAATTTTATATCCCAAAAAGATGGTGGACAACGAAATGACCTTAAGCAAGTAGGGAACAGAAGTTTGGGGTTGCGATAGATGTATTAAAATGTCATCAGCGTACAAGGTGATTTTGTGTTCCCTTTCACAAACGAAAATACTAGAAATTAAAGTGTTTTGCCTTACTGCCTGGGGCAGCGGCTCAATAGCAATATCAAATAACAAGGGGCTGAGAAGGTTGCCCTGTCTATTCCCGCGGTTGAGGGGGAAATTGTGGGATCTCAGCCCGTTAGTCAGAACCGCCGCCGACGGAGTATTATACAGAACCCTAATCCAATTGACAAAGTTATCACCTAGGCCAAATTCTTCCAAAGCATAGAACAAATGCGACCACTCGACCCCGGTCGAATGCCTTCTCAGCGTCAAGAGACAGCACGAGGGCCAGGTCCTGACATCTCTGGGTTAGCTGGATGATGTCTAAATTAAGGAGCCTCCTCAGATTATCACAGGAGTTCTGGCCCTTAACAAAACCGGTTTGGTCCTCCTTGACATATGGGGCAGCACCTTCTCTAAACGTGAGGCCAGAATTTTGGAGAGTAGTTTTTGGTCAGAGTTGAGTAGGGCTATTGGCCTGTATGAGGCGCAGCTTTTCGGGGGCATTTTCCTTTTTAAGGATGAGAGAAATATTGGCCTCCCTGAGGGACTGAGGTAGGATCCCATTTTCAAATGAATGATTGAGCATAGACAACAAAAGGTCTAAGAGAATATCACTAAACTCCTTATAAAACTCACATCCAAATCCATCTGGCCCGGGGCCTTACCGGATGGCATAGATTTCAAAGCAAGTAGCACTTCCTCTCTAGTAATTGGGGCATTTAGTTGTAATTTTTGATCATCCGTAGCTTTGGGGAGTCTCAAATCTGCAAAAAACTGACGCATAAGGGTTAGGGCATTGTCAGGCTGTTCAGAACTATATAGGTTGGAATAAAATGATGCAAAGTGTTTATTAATGGTTCTATCAAACGATCTAACACCATTAGGGTCAGTAATAGAGACTATATTTTGAGAATCTGCCCTCTTTTTGACAAGACTGGCAAGATGTTTTCCAGGTTTGTCCCCAAACTCATATAGTTTCTGCCTGGCAAATTTAAGGGACTGCTCAGAGTCCTGAATCAGAAAAGTATTCAATGCAGCACGTGCAGATTACAGTTCCTTGAGTAAATCAGGACTCGAGCTAGATGTGTGATTTTTCTCCAATTGACCTAGTCGGGATTCAAGACGTTTACGCTGTTCATTCTTCTCATGTCTTTTGGATGCTACAAAATACATAATCAGTCCACATGAGTATATTTTACATGTCTCCCAGAGAACAGAGGGATTATCTGTGGATGGTGAGTTGACAGAGTAAAAAATCTTAAATTCTGAAGTAAAGTAAGACATAAACTTCGTCCTCAACATCTTTGAAGAAAATAAGGTTGAAATCTCCAGCGCCATGACAATGCCCTGTCCTCAGCGAGAGAATATACCAAATAAAAAGGGGCATGGTCTGATAACACGATGTTGCCATTGGAACATGATAAAGTAAGAGACATTTTTGATGAGGGGATGAAGATGTAATCAATTCTGGTATAGCTTTATGTGGCCCCGAAAAAAAAGTGAACTCTGAATCAGTAGGGTGAAGCTGCCTCCATACATCAAAATATTATATATATATCATGACATATATTAGCGAGCACCTTCACTTGCTTAGAGGGGGGAGAAATAGCAGATGGGAGTTTGTCAAGAGAGGGATTAAGGTGACAATTAAAATCTCTGAAGCATGCTCCATAAAAACTGCAAAGGTTTTGGTGAGAAAATCAGGGGAATAGGCTGGGGGACAATATAGATTCATAAATGTTACCTCTTTTCCTGCGAGTATTCCTTTAACAATTATATACCAGCCCTGGCTGTCTTTAACACAGTCAAGAGACCTAAATGCCAGATTTTCACTGATCAAAATGGGTATGCCCCTACTGAAAGAAGAATATGAAGTAGCAAAGACCTGCCCCACCCAACTCCTTTGCAACTTAGCATTATCCTTATCCTAAAGGTGAGTCTCCTGGAGGAAGGCGATAGATACATCTTTCTTTTTCAAAAATGATAATACCGCCATCCTCTTGGCGGGTTTTTGGAGGCAACGGATGTTCCAAGAACAGATCTTGATATTATATAAATTAGACATGGCCGTAAGATACTATTATCAAATACACAGGACAGTTACACTTAGCAGGGACAGAAAACGCCATTCTGATAGCCCACATATAACTTATTGAAATTTCATGTCCTGAGCTGAACACAGAGAAAAACAAACTGAGGGTCTTTCCCCAAAAAAACAGGGACTGTTCACCATAGAAGCACCTTTCAAACTCATCAAGAGTGAACTGACAGCTGATGAATAGTGTGCCAAGAAAACTAAAAGAGTCCTCCCTGTGGGAGTGATCGAAATAAGGTGGAAACGTAATACTGTTTGGCCAAACAGGTCTCAGTCATTCTCTAGCCAACTTTGTATTTTTAATAAATAAAGGATCCCAGAGGTAAAAGTTGGGTGTTTTAGCCTTTAGATACTGAGAAAGTGATCTTCAATAATCTCACGAATGCTGGAGTTATGCTTAAGTTACTTCCTGTTGTGTGAAACAGAGGTGTCATGACTGCAATAAAATGTGGGGATGTTGGTTCCAACAACCAACATCTGCGGTATAAACCCAACATCTCTAGCACCACTGTCAGGAATCTTGGAGTTATCTTTGATCAGGATTTGTCATTTAACTCCCACATAAAGCAGACCTCTAGGACCGCCTTCTGTCATTTACGTAATATTAGAAGAATTTGACACATCCAATCACAAACAGATGCAGAAAAACTAATCCATGCATTTGTTAATTCAAGGCTGGATTACTGCAACTCTTTATTATCAGGTTGCCCCAATAAGTCCATTAAAACGCTCCAATTAATTCAGAACGCTGCAGCACGAGTACTTACAGGAACTAGAAAAAGAGATCACATCTCTCCTGTACTAGCTTCTCTGCATTGGCTCCCTGTAAAATGTAGAATTGAATTTAAAATCCTCCTCCTCACCTATAAAGCTCTTCATGGTCAGGCCCCTTCATATATTAAAGAGCTCATAGTACCCTATTACCCCTCTAGAACACTATGTTCTCTGAATGCTGGGCTACTTGTGGTTCCTATAGTCTCTAAAAGTAGAACAGGAGCCAGAGCCTTCAGTTACCAAGCTCCTCTCCTGTGGAACCAGCTTCCAGTTGTGGTTCGGGAGGCAGACACCCTAACCACATTCAAGAGTAGGCTTAAGACATTCCTCTTTGATAAAGCTTATAGTTAGGGCTGGATCAGGTGAGTCCTGAACCATCCCTTAGTTATGCTGCTATAGGCTTAGACTATCGGGGGATTTCCCATGATGCACTGAGCTCCTCCCTTCCTCTCTCTTTCTGCACTCATTCATGTTCCATTTGTGCATGTTACTAACTTCACTTCTTCCCCAGAGTTCTTGTGCTCCCTCGTCTCGCAGGTTCTTGTCGATCCTGGTGGAGCCTCCTGCCATGGTCCTGCTAGATTGCCGTTGCCAATACTGTTGTTGCTATGCACCTGTCTGTCTGTCTCTCTCTCTCTCTCTCTGGCTCTCTCTCTCTCTCTCTCTCTCTCTCTCTCTCTCACCCCAACTGGTCAAGACAGACGTCCACCCACCTAGAGCCGGAGGATCTGTCCTAGGTTTCTGCCTTTTACAGGCAGTTTTTCCTTGCCCTTGTCGCCAAGTGCTTGCTCATGGTGGTACTGTTGGGTCTCTGTAATTAATGTTAGAGTTCGGTCTAGACCTGCTCTATTTGAAAAGAGTCCTGAGATAACTTCTGTTATGAATTAGCGCTATACAAATAAAATTGAATTGAATTGAATTGAAAATTGAATTGAATTGAATTGAATCTCCATATTAGACCCTTTTGTGATAAAAACCTGTAGGAAATACCAAATTAAATCAAATCAAATTTTATTTGTATAGCCCACATTCACAAATCACAGTTTGCCTTGGAGGGCTTTACAATCTGCACAGAGACAACACCCTCTGTCCTTAGACCCTCAGTTCAAGTGAGGAAAAACTTGCCCCCAAAAAACCCTTTTAGCAGGGGAAAAAAGGTGGAAGAAACCTCAGGAAGAGCCGCAGAGGAGGGATCCTTCTCCCAGGTTGGACAGGCGTGCAATGAGTGGCACGTGTACAGAACAGATCAGCAAAGAAATAGGGTCTAATAAAGAAATGTTGGGTCTATGCTGTATTGTTGGATCTGACCAATAGTGCAGAATCACTGACTACACATTTCTAAACTGGGCCCTAATTTATTTCTAAGTTATTTCTCCTCGTTCAAGTTTCAGGCCTCCACCTGCTTTGGTGACCAAATCATGTCAAAAGACCAACTGGTCTGGGAAGGCCTCAGTCAGTGTCAAAGGTCATTGGAGATCATCCTTTCATTGTATACATAAACAAAAAATCTGCAACTGCAATTCACAGTACATGGTCCTTGGGGGCCTAGATAATGTGTATAAACTTTGGTGGATGTAGCCCCAAGGATTCACTTAACAGGCCAATCCAGCACCAACACCTACAGATGGTCTAAAGGTGTATAGGTCCAAGGGTCTGGATCTTTCTTGGTCCAACCAGAAAAACCTTTTTCCTCTCAAGCTAGAAAGTTTTGTCAGTGATTTTGCACTCCACGTGGGCCAGTCCTGTGGTGGTTTGAACCCTCTCAGTCTTTTCATCTGCCCACAGTTACAGTTTTAGGCACATAACTGGGCCAGTATAGCTGCAAATGAGCTGAACTTGTTAGGAAGCACTTATATTACATGTCCAAACCAGGTTCTAGACGTTGGAGGCCCAAAGTTATTACTGAAGCTACTTTCAGTATGGTAGTAGCAACATAACATGTTTCCTGGATAACATGATTTTACACATCTCAGGGATCTCCTAGTTCAAGGTTCAGGCCTCCATCTGCTTTGGTGACCAAATGAGGTCAAAAGAGCAACTGGTCTGGGGAGGCCTCAGTCAAGGTCAAAGGTCATTGGAGACCATCCTCTCAGTATATACATAAAAAAAAACAACCTCTGCAACTCTGTCCCTTTAACCTAAAACTACACAGGCTGATTCACGAGCCCCCCAGCTTGTTGGTCCTGGTACATAGAAAGCTGAAATTCACAGGACATGGTCCTTGGTGGGCCTAGATAATGTGTATAAACTTTTTTCCTCTCAAGCTAGAAGGCTGAAAATGTTGTCAGTGATTCTGCACTCAAGTGATCTGTTGATGACGTTGGTGTAGAGAGAGAAATGCACACATCTTTGGGGGCTTCCAGTGCTTATTGTCCAGGTGCTGGATGGGATTTTCCCCAGCCTCACCTGCTGCCTCCTGTCTGTCAGGAAGTTTGTGATCAACTCACAGGTGGAGGCTGGAACTGTGAGCTGGGTCAGTTTGGTTGGAGGACTTTTGGAATGATGATGTTGAACGCTGAGCTGAAGTCCACCAACAGGATCCTTGCATAGGTCCCAAGGGAGTCGAGGTGTTGGAGGATGTAGTGCAGGCCCATGTTGACTGCATGCTCCACTGACCTGTTTGCAGTCAAGGGGTCAATACCAGTCTCTCAAATGTTTTCATGACTACAGACATCAGGGCGAAGGGGGTGTAGTCATTCAGTCCTGAGATGGAGGGTTTCTTTGGGACCGGGATTATTGTTGAGTGTCTGAAGCAGGAGGGGACTTCACACATCTCCAGTGGTCCTTGTAAAGATGGGGGACAGCTGGTCAGCGCAGACTTATAGACATGAGGGTGAGATGCCGTCTGCACCTGGGGCCTTCCTGGTCTCCTGTCTCCTGAAGAGCTGGTACACATCCCCTTCACAGATCCTCATCCTCATCCTCATGGTGGGTGGTGAGTGGGGAGGGGGTGAGGGTGGAGCAGGGGTGGTGATGGTTGTCTGGTGTCAGGGTCAAAGTGGGTGAATAGAATAGAATAGAATATCCTTTATTCTTCCCACAGTGGGGAAATTCCGCTTATTGCAGCAGCAAGGGGATAGAATCAATAAATATTACAGTATATACAATATGAACAGGAAAAAAAAACAACAACAGTGACATAGAGCAACATACAGTGACAAAAAAACAACGGCAACAGTACACATTGGATAATTTAAAAATCTGCACGTTAACTTGGGTATCTATTTGACATAACAGTTTATTATTGAGTCTGAGTGTATGAGTGGTCTACTGAGAGCAGTGCTGGTTGAACAGTCTGACAGCAGCAGGAAGGAAGGACCTGCGGTACCTCTCCTTCACACACTTGGGATGAAGGAGTTTGTCGCTGATTGAGCTGCTCAGTGCGGTAACAGTGTCCTGCATGGGGTGGGAGTCGTTCTCCATCATTGATGATAGCTTTCCTATCATCCTCCTCTATCCCACCACCTGCACTGAGTCAAGGGGGCAGCTCAGGACAGAGCTGGCCCTCTTTATCAGCTTGTCCAGTCTCTTCCTGTCAGCGATGGTCCAGTTTATTGTTTGGGCGAACACCCAGGTACTTATAAGAGTCCACTGTCTCAATGTCCATTCCCTGGATGTTCACCGGTGTCGGGAGGGAGTGGCTGCGCCTGCGGAAATCCACCACCAGCTCCTTGGTTTTTGCCGCGTTGATTTGGAGGTGGTTCCGCTGGCACCAGTCCACAAAGTCCTTGCTCAGTTCTCTGTACTCCCTGTCATTGTCCTCTGAGATGAAGCCGATGATGGCAGAGTTGTCAGAAAACTTCTGGAGATGGCAGGTGGCTGAACTGTGTCTGAAGTCTGCAGTGTACAGGGTGAACAGGAAAGGAGCCAAAACTGTTCCCTGTGGAGCCCCTGTGCTGCAGACCACCATGTCTGAGACACAGTCCTTTGACCTCACATACTGTGGATGGTTGGTGAGGTAGTCTGTAATTCAGGATGTGAGGTGATGATCAACTCCTGTGAGCTCCAGCTTGTCCCTCAGAAGCACAGGCTGGATGGTGTTGAAAGCGCTGGAGAAATCGAAGAAAATGATCCTCACAGTGCTTCCAGGCTTCTCCAGGTGAGAAAGAGCTCTATGTTGGAGGAAGATGATGGCGTCAACCACCCCGAAGCCAAGATGGTAGGCAAACTGTACCGGGTCCATCAATGGTTCCACCAGGGGGCGGAGATGGATGAGGACCAGCCGCTCCAGGGTCTTCATCGGGTGCGATGTCAGCGCCACTGGCCTGTAGCTGTTGAGGTCCTTCGGGTGCGGCGTCTTTAGCACCGGTACCACACAGGATGTTTTCCACAGTTGTGGAACTCTCCTCAGCTTCGGGCTCAGGTTGAAGACGGTGTTTGTTGTTGGAGAAGCACCGTACAGTCCTGGTGGGTACAGTGTTCTCCACACAGAAGTTTATGTAGTCCGTGATGCAGTGTATTAAGATCATAGAGTTCCTCCCACACAGTCGTCTCGATACAGTCCCTCAGACCATCTTCTGACTGTGCAGGTCACAGCTGGTTGCCTGTGCACTAAGGGTTTATACATAGGCAGGAGATGAACCAGGCTGTGGTCTGATCTCCCCAATGGAGGGAGAGGTGATGATGAATATGCCTCCTTGGTGTTGGCATAAAATAAGTCCAGTGTTTTATTGTCTCTGGTGTGGCAGGTGACATACTGGGTAAATTTGGGCAGAGTGGAGGAAGGAGAGGCATGGTTGAAGTCCCCAGAGATGAGGAGGAGGGCCTGTGGGTGCTGTGTCTGCAGCCTGCTCACAGCTGAGTGCAGGACATCACAGGCTGCGTCACCATTAGCGGGGGGGGGTACACAGCTGCTCTTTGACAGTGATGTGCCCGGGGTTACACCATCTATCGTTGACAATCACAGCCAGCCCCCCTCCTTTCTTCTGATCGCTCTCCCGTGTCCTGTCTGCGCACCGCAAATTAAATCCCTCCAGAGAAACGATCGTGTCCGGTGTTAGTGAGTTCAGCCATGTCTCCGTAAACACCATGATGCTACAATCACAATATTCCCATAGGTGCCGGGTAAGCACCATTAACTCGTCCATCTTGTTGGGAAGAGATCTCACATTCCCCATAACGATGGCCGGAAGGACGGGTCAGAAGCGACTGTTCCTACGGCATTGAATTCCAGCACGGGTCCCCCGTCTCCTCTTCTTTAACTCAAAGGGAACGTCGGGTCTATCCTGGGGCAGCACCGCTGTGTTACGGAGGGCTAACAGCTGATCCCGACTGTAAACAATAGGGCCGTGGCTGGGCATGGGGCCCTCCGGTCACGGAAAGTGTAAAAAAAAAAAAAAAATACAGAGCAAACACAGTAACTTTGGTATAGTCGCTAAAAACTGCTAAAAATAAGTGAAAGAAACTCAAATTGAGCAGGAGCTGCTGCAACTACTGCCACTCAGGGGCAGCACGTTGATGGGTGTGAGTGATTTCTCAAACCTGGAGTAGAACTCATTCAGCTCGTCGGCCAGTTGAGGACTCTCTGCAGTGTGGGGGGAGGGTCTCCTGTAGTTGGTGACACCCTGCAGACCTCTCCACACTGATGCAGGGTTGTTGGCTGAAAACCTGTTTGTAATGCCTCTCTGCTCCTCTGACCTCCTTTGTCAGTGTGTTTCTGGCCTGGTTGTACAGGACCCACTTCTGTAGGCCTCCTCCTTGACCTGGCGAAGCTGCTTGAGTTTTGAACCAGTGAACCAGGGTTTATTGTTTTTGTATGTGCAGAAGGCTTTAGTCTGCACACACGTGTCCTCACAAAAGATAGTGTATGATGTCACAGTGTCAGTGAGTTCATCCAGGTTGTAAGCTGCAGCCTCAAAAACATTCCAATCTGTGCAGTCAAAGCAGGCCTGTAGTTCCAGCTTTGCATCAGTGGTCCATCTCCGGACAGTCTTTACTACAGACGTAGCAGATTTTAACTTCTGCCTGTAAGTTGATAGAAGATGAACCATGCAGTGATCAGAGTGCCCCAAGGCTGCATGGGGGACAGAGCGATAGGCATTTTTCAATGTTGAATAGCAGTGGTCTAGAGTGTTTGTGTCGCTGGTGGGACACTTAACATGCTGTCTATATTTAGGCAGGTCATGGCTGAGGTTTGCTCTGTTGAAATCCACCAGAACAATGAGCAGGGAGTCTGGATGTTTCTTCTCCATATCCATTATCTGGTCAGCCAGGTGTTATAAAGCGTCACTAACACAGGCCTGAGGTGTCAGGTGGACTGACCTCCTTGCGGCCTTCAGGGAACCCGTGGCAATGTCTCTCAGCCGGGTTGCCTGTAAAGTCCGATCAGTTGTTAATCTGCCTGCTATTTCAAGATTATGTGATACAGACACATGCGTAACTCTCCTGCTCACTGTTGTCTTGTATTTTATTCTAGGTATGACCGCTTCATTCGGGATCAATTCAATTCAATTCAATTAAATTTTATTTGTATAGCTCCAATTCATAACAGAAGTTATCTCAGGACACTTTTCAAATAGAGCAGGTCTAGACCGAACTCTTTATAACATTATTTACAGAGACCCAACAGTACCACCACGAGCAAGCACTTGGCGACAAGGGCAAGGAAAAACTGCCTGTAAAAGGCAGAAACCTAGGACAGATCCTTCGGCTCTAGGTGGGTGGTTGTCTGTCTGGACCAGTTGGGGTGAGAGAGAGAGAGGGACAGAGAGAGAGACAGAGAGAGAGAGAGACAGACATACAGGTGCACAGGAACAACAGTATTGGCAATGGCAATCTAGCAGGACCATGGCAGGAGGCTCCACCAGGATCGATAAGAACCTGCGAAACGAGAAAGCACAAGAACTCCGGGGAAGAAGTGAAGTTAGAAACATGCATTAATGGGACATGAATGAGTGCAGAAAGAGAGAGGAAGAGAGGAGCTCAGTGCACCATGGGAAATCCCCCGATAGTCTAGGCCTATAGCAGCATAACTAAGGGATGGTTCAGGACTCACCTGATCCAGCCCCAACTATAAGCTTTATCAAAGAGGAATGTCTTAAGCCTGCTCTTAAATGTGGAGAGGGTGTCTGCCTCCCGAACCACAACACTGGAAGCTGGTTCCACAGGAGAGGAGCTTGGTAACTGAAGGCTCTGGCTCCTGTTCTACTTTTAGAGACTATAGGAACCACAAGTAGCCCAGCATTCAGAGAATGTAGTGTTCTAGTGGGGTAATAGGGTACTATGGGCTCTTTAAGATATGAAGGGGCCTGACCATGAAGAGCTTTATAAGTGAGGAGGAGGATTTTAAATTCTATTCTACATTTTAAAGGGAGCCAGAGCAGAGAAGCTAGTACAGGAGAGATTCAATTCAATTACATTTTATTTCTATAGCGCCAATTCACAACACAAGTTATCTCAGGACACTTTTCAAATAGAGCAGGTCTAGACCGAACTCTTTAAAACATTAATTACAGAGACCCAACAGTACCACCATGAGCAAGCACTTGGCGACAAAGGCAAGGAAAAACTGCCTGTTAAAAGGCAGAAACCTAGGACAGATCCTTCGGCTCTAGGTGGGTGGTCGTCTGTCTCGACCAGTTGGGGTGAGAGAGAGAGAGAGAGAGAGAGAGAGAGAGAGAGCAAGAGACAGACAGACAGACAGGTGCACAGCAACAACAGTATTGGCAATGGCAATCTAGCAGGACCATGGCAGGAGGCTCCACCAGGATCGATAAGAACCTGCAAGACGAGAAAGCACAAGAACTCCGGGGAAGAAGTGAAGTAAGTAACAGAGATGTGAATTTCGTTTTTTTCTGAGTTTAACATCAGAAAATTGCAGGTCATCCAGGATTTTATGTCCTTAAGACATGTTTGTAATTTAGATAATTGATCGGGCTTGATCGATAGATATAACTGCGTATCATCTGCATAACAGTGAAAATTAATGGAGTGATTCCTAATAATGCTGCCTAAAGGGAGCATATATAAAGTAAATAGTATTGGTCCAAGTACAGAACCTTGAGGAACTCCATGACTAACTGTAGTATTTATTGAAGATTCATCATTAACATGAACAAACTGCGAACGATCTGATAAATATGACTTAGTGACTTAGCTTAGTGCGGTTCAGGGATCAGAGGAGCCTTGATGACTGCCAGAAAGTCCTGTGTGTGGCAAAGAAAGACATGCTGGGCAATCATGGGAGGCTGCTTGAAATTTTTTTATTTATGTTATTTATGTATATTCGCACAAGGACAGTAAGGATGTGGACTCAGGAGGCTGCTGGGGCACTGCAGGACTGCCTTGAGACAATAGACTGGGATGTACTCTTTGAGCCACACGGGGAGGACATCGACGACAAGACAGACTGCATCACAGAATACATCAGGTATCAAGCCATTGATTACCAGTGACCTGAAAGCACTCCTCAACAAGAAGAAGAGGGCCTTTAGGTCTGGTGACAGAGAGGAGCTGAGGAGAGTGCAGCATGAACTCAGAGAGATGCTGAGGGGTGTAAAGACAGCTACAGGAGGAAGTTGGAGGCCAGACTCCAGCAGAACAATGTGAGGGATTTGTGGACTGGGATGAAACAGATCACTGGATGTAAAGTGAAGGGCAACCAACCATCAGGCGGTCTGGAGAGAGCCAACGAGCTGAATGGCTTCTCTAACAGGTTTAGCTCGCAGCCTTCCAGCCCCCCACTCACCCACACTGTTTACACCCCTCCCCCTCTCCTCCCTATGGTGAGCTCTCTTGTGCAGCAGGTGAAGGAGCTGCGAGACCCTCTACAGTTTGCTTACCAGCCCAATCTGGGAGTTGACGACACTGTCATCTATCTGCTGAAATGAGCCCATTCGCACCTGGATAGTGGTGGCAGCACTGTGAGAATCACATTCTTTGATGTCTCCAGCACTTTCAACACTATCCAGCCACTGCTGCTGGGTGAGAAGCTGCGGGTGCTGGGAGTCGACACCTCCATTGTCTCCTGGATTACTGACTACCTGACAGGCAGGTGACAGTTTGTCTGTCTGGGCAGTGTCCTGTCTGATGCGGTGGTCAGTGATACAGGAGCTCCACAGGGGACTGTGCTGTCCCCTTTCCTTTTCACCTTATACACCACAGATTTTCAATACAACTCTGAGTCATGTCACTTACAGAAATTTTCTGATGACTCGGCTGTGGTCGGCTGTATAAGTTGATGAAGGGGAGTACAGAGCAGTGGTGGACAACTTTGTGGAGTGGGCTGGACGCAATCACCTGAGGCTGAATGTCAACAAGACCAGAGAGATGGTGATTGACTTCAGGAGGAAGAGGACTACTTCACAGCCACTGTGTGTTCTGGGAGAGGATGTGGAAGCGGTGGAGGACTACAAGTACCTGGGTGTCGTCATGATTCCTGCCACAAGCTAACACAATGTACAATAACTCACATCTGTCTGTGAGAGTCAACTCACAACTCTCTGCTGTATAGTCCTGTTTTTGCATACCTGCTCACTGCCACATTGTTTTTCCAGTCTCACTCTTTTCCTGTTTTTATAGTTTTTATATTTTATATTCTGTATATTTGATATTTTTTATATTCTGTATATATTAGGATTTATTTTATATTTTATTGTATTTTATTTTAACTACCTGCACTTTTACGTTTATACTTCTGCTGCTTGTAACA
The DNA here is from genome assembly GCF_905237075.1 of Dicentrarchus labrax. Taxonomy (NCBI): domain Eukaryota; kingdom Metazoa; phylum Chordata; class Actinopteri; family Moronidae; genus Dicentrarchus; species Dicentrarchus labrax. Next base: position 1,833,864 of record NW_026136711.1, on the reverse strand, counting down.
AGACAATTTCCCAGTTTTTGGGATCAATTAAGTAAATCTATTCTATTCTATGTGGCTCCAGAGGAGAAGACGCTGTTTTGCTGTTACTGCAACACCGTCATCATCCTCAGTTATTTTCAAACACCCGATGCAGTGGAAGGAATGGCAGTAAGTGTGTTTTCCTGACACTTTGCACGAGTGTTTCGTAGCGTGCAGTACAGTATAACATGTAGTCAGTATTGAGGTCTGCATGCTGAAACCAAAAGCAACCATGCATGTTCCCACGTTTTCCCTCAGTATGGGGGAGGCAGCAGTAAGTACTTTAATAGGCTGAAATCGCTCGTTGTGAATTGCAGTATTATTAACGACACAGATATTAACTTGGCTCATGTCTTGTCTTTGCAGATGCTCGAGGGCTACTGTCAATGGATCTTCCCTGATTACATCAACATCAGTGTTGATGATGATGGGATATTTTTTTCTGGCCATAAATGGTAGGCCCACTAAGAGTGCCAGCAATGACCTTGCTATATGCACTGTGGAGAGAGAGAGAGAGAATGGGACAAAATTGACATCCTAATTTGCACATTGAGTGAACAGTTCAGAATTCAGATTTGTAAGTGAGAGTCAACTGAGATGTCTTCTGCATTGCAGCTGCAAACTCCCAAATGTGACCAGCCAGGAAATCAGGAGGGTTGTGAAACTCAGGTGGCTTCCCAGTTCACGAGGAGCAGAAAGCTGGCGTGGCTTATTACATGGCCCATTCCACACCCATGGCCAATGTGCACTATTGCATGAAGACCTGGATAACATCGTGGACACCTGCACCCTGTTCAGGAACCTCAGACAGTATGTGCCATCATCTGAAACGCACGTCAGTCGACCACTGTGTCTGTTGGTGCATGTGTTTGTCAGTGTTTATCCTTTGACCTGTTCAATCTTACAACTCCTCTTCTGAGGATTCAGGTGAGGAGAGGAGCAACCGGGCACTGGAGCGAGGAAGAGAAGATGCAGACAACGGGGAGACTGGAGCTGAACAGGACCTTGCAGCTTTCCTACAGGCCTTTCCACTTAATCTGACTGGCCAGCCACCAACCAAGAAGCAGATGGCCGATGCTGGCTTTCCTACTGACACAGTCTTCTATGACAGGTGGAGGGCTCTTCAGTATGGCCAACGGGAGAAACATCTCCTGTGTAAGTGACAATACTTTCCTCCACAATCCAAAGTAATGCATAGAACTCCCAAGTGTGGACAAGAACTCGAAATTGAATGTTCTGTGTTTGAAAGCCAAATGTTCAAGACATCCACGTGTTGTGTATAATATTTTGTCTTATGGATACTGATCACCTAGACCTTGAATACCCAACCTTGAATATGTGTAATTGTTCAGTGTTTTGTATTTGTCCTTTGTTTTACCCTTTGTACTAAAAGATGAAAATTGTCTATAAATATAGAGTTATGAGTTTTGTCTGACAGTGATCACATGGACAGTAGCCTCAAGACAGGATTTTTATAACTAATTTTATTTCAGGCTAACACTGAGATCTCCCCTCTGTGTTCCATGTAATGTCCATCATAGTGAAAGAGGGAAAGAAGTGGTGCTCTTACATCCCAGCACAAACAATAGATGTGTTATACATGTTTTGTTGTGGTTAATGACTCCTCTGTGTGTGACAGTCCAGCCTCAGATTAGGCAAAATCAGTAGTCTTCTTCTTCTGTGTTGTAAACTTTCTCTCTTTTTCTCACCGCAGCGTCCACCCTCTGCTGTGTTAAGTCAAGTGATGATACTGCTCTAAGTGACCAACATCATCCAGGAGAAGGCAAAACTCATGTGTATTCCCATCTACAAGAAAGACCGAGGACACATCACCAAACCATCCAGAACTACACAGAAGCCGAGAGACTGAATCAATTTCAAAACGTCAAACACAGGCTGACAATTACAGTCAGTGTGTGGCTGATGGGTCTGGCATTAGTGCCTTAGTTTGTCATAACAAAGCTGACTCCAGCCCATCACTTAACAGCAACATGGTGGACTCATAATTTATCGGTCATTATGTTTGTGACCTGTGGGAACAAGGACATGTTTGAACACAGTTGTTTGCTAAAATACTGTGAGCGACAAGCGTTTTATTAGATTTTTTAAAATTTTATCATAATCTTAATCTATTTTTCTATTTATACAATGCAAGACCTTTTGTACTGTCACTGCTCCTACAATTTGATGGAAATGAAAACTTTTCTTACAAAAACTCTTTGCAGCCGTTTCATTTAACTGTAATTTCAGTTGTCTGACTGTAGTCCACATTTCCAGGCATCATATTGTTACTATTTTCTGTAGGTTTTTGCTCCCAACTGACAACCTCTAACCTGCAGAGAAGATGAGAAGTTCTGATGACATGATTACTAAGTTTCTATATAGTTTGACCTTTCACCTCCAGGAGGTGAGGCAGCATGTGTTAATGTCCCAGTTCCACATATCTTACAGCCCCTGCAGCACAGGCACAACAAAATATATAAAATAAATAAATATATACAGATATAAAATAATTGATAATGTATACAGATATAAAATATCTACAGATTTAAAATATACATAAGTACAATATATACAGATATAAAATATATCACTCCACTCAGCAATGCTTAACTACAAATCCTCAATTGGATGGGAACCTAGACAATTTCCCCTCCCCTTGGTCCGTGTGCACGCTGCCCCTCCTCTTCTATTCAGTAAAATGTTTCCATTTCTGATCCCTGCTTTTCCGCTGCATCCGTCATGATCATCAGGCACTCAGGGTCGGTGTCTGATTCAAAGGCTTGGGCACGTCTCCTCATCTTTCTGACCCTTGTCCTTCTTTCCTTTGCTTTTCTTCCCTCCCTGCTGCTCCGAAAAGCCGCCTTCTCATCTTCATTAACTCCTTCTCTCCTTCAGAGAGCTCAGACACAGAGTACATGCTGTCAGCATACATTGGTTCCTCACCCCCAGAGTCTGAGGTGGAGGCAGGATGCGGGTCCACCGTTTCCTCCATGAGGGCTTTCATCCTCAGGCTGCAAACCTCCATGGCCTCCTTAATGAACGGAAGAGCACAGTCATATTTTTCTGCCATCGCCATGTCATGGCACATGGCAGCCACAACCTGACCAAACTCATCCTTGGACAGCTGTCTCCGTGCCTTGGAAGGAGGAAATGGTTTATAAATTCACTGTCACATACAGATGACAAACAGAGGGTGAACATTAGTCTTCAAAATGTTATGTTTGTTTCATTTTTTAGCATTAAAAAGCCACCTGGGGTGGATCTGACATGACACTTCCACTTCCAGAACCATTATGCTTTCAATTACAGCTTAAATATTTAGTAATGTTCCTTCCAAAAGCAAGTCTGTGAATATTCTCCATCATCCAGTTCATAGTTATCTCAAGGAAATCAATTAAATGCAACTGGACTTGGTTATAAGTCTTTGATTCTGATACAAGTTTCATCGTCATCATCATATATGATGACAAGTTTCGGGTCTGATATCAAAGGCCAAAGCTTCGACATGTTTGCTGGACCCCATGCCAACTCCAAGGCCTACCTCCCTGCCCTCTGCCCTTTCATCACTGACATAATAAACTCCATCCTAGCATCTGGTGTTGTTTCCCCCAGTTTCAAAACTGCTTCCATCACTCCCATCTTAAAGAAGCCTGGTCTGGACCCTGATGATCTCAGCAACTTCCAGCCGATCTCCAACCTGCCTTTCCTCATCAAGGTTCTGGATAAAGCAGTGGCTGCCCAGCTTCACCAACATCTGTCTGACCATGAGCTCTACGAACCCCTGCAATTCAATTCAATTCAATTTAATTCAATTTTATTTGTATAGCGCCAATTCATAATAGAAGTTATCTCAGGACACTTTTCAAATAGAGCAGGTCTAGACCGAACTCTTTAACATTAATTACAGAGACCCAACAGTACCACCATGAGCAAGCACCTGGCGACAAGGGCAAGGAAAAACTGCCTGTTAAAAGGCAGAAACCTAGGACAGATCCTCCGGCTCTAGGTGGGTGGTTAATGCCATCTAGAGTAACTATATCTTTAGACAGTGAGTCTCTAAGGTTTTTGGGGCCAAGAACAAGAATTTCGTTTTTTTCTGAGTTTAACATCAGAAAATTGCAGGTCATCCAGGATTTTATGTCCTTAAGACATGTTTGTAATTTAGATAATTGATTAATTTCATTGGGCTTGATCGATAGATATAACTGCGTATCATCTGCATAACAGTGAAAGTTAATGGAGTGATTCCTAATAATGTTGCCTAAAGGGAGCATATATAAAGTAAATAGTATTGGTCCAAGTACAGAACCTTGTGGAACTCCATGACTAACTGTAGTATTTATTGAAGATTCATCGTTAACATGTACAAACTGCGAGCGATCTGATAAATATGACTTAAACCAGCTTAGTGCGGTTCCTTTAATGCCAATTTGATGCTCAAGTCTCTCTAAAAGAATATTATGGTCAATGGTGTCAAATGCAGCACTAAGATCTAATAATACAAGTACAGAGACAAGTCCATTGTCAGAAGCAGTCAGAAGGTCATTATTAACTTTAACCAGAGCTGTCTCTGTGCTATGATGAACACTAAATCCTGACTGAAAATCCTCAAATAAACTATTGTTATGCAGAAATTCACACAACTCTTTGGCGACTACTTTCTCCAGAATCTTAGAGAGGAGGGGGAGGTTAGAAATCGGTCTTTAGTTGGCTAAAACCCCTGGGTCAAGAGTGGACTTTTTAAGAAGGGGTTTAATTACAGCTACTTTAAAGGACTGTGGTACATATCCTGATAATAAAGAAAGATTAATCATATCCAGTAAAGAAGTGCCAATTAAGGGAACAACTTCTTTAAGCAGCCTAGTTGGGATCGGGTCTAATCGACAGGTTGATGGCTTCAATGAAGAAATGATTGAAGTTAACTGATGAAGATCGATAGCAGAAAAACAGTCTAAATATATATCTAAGTTTACATTGACAGAAGTCCCTGAACTTGGAGAGCCACTGGTAACTGTTGATGGCAGTTGGTGATTAATTTTTTCTCTAATAGTAATAATTTTATTATAGAAGAAGCTCATGAAGTCATTGCTACTTAAGTTTATGGGGATATGTGGCTCAATAGAGCTGTGACTCTCTGTCAGCCTGGCTACAGTGCTGAAGAGGAACCTAGGGTTATTCTTATTTTCTTCTTCTTATTAGTGCTGAGTAATAGGCTCCTCTGGCATTACGGAGGGCCTTTCTATAAATTTTAAGATTATCTTGCCAATTTGAGCGATATTCTGATCATTTGGAAGAGCGCCATTTCCTTTCAGATTTTCTAGCTATTTGTTTTAACTGGCGGGTTTGGTGGTTATACCAAGGTGCTAGTCTCCTATGTTTTAATAATTTCCTTTTTATAGGAGCGATAGAGTCTAATGTTGATCGTAGTGAGCCTGTAGCACTATCGACAAGATTATCAATTTCAGAGGGACTAAAGTCGTTATAGGACTCTGTTAAATTCAGACATGGCATTGAATTAAACACTGAAGGAATCCCCTCCTTAAATTTAGCTACAGCACTGTCAGATAGACATCTGCTGTAGGACGTTTTGCCTAATGGCTTATAATCTAATAGTATGAATTCAAAAGTTATTAAATAATGGTCATAGGTAGGAAAGGATTATGTGGGAAGACTATTAAATGTTCAATATCAATGCCATATGATAAAACAAGGTCAAGAGTGTGATTAAAACAATGAGTTGGTTTATTTACACTCTGACAGAAGCCAATTGAGTCTATTAATGATATAAATGCATTACTAAGGCTGTCATTGTCAACATCAGGTGAGTCCTGAACCATCCCTTAGTTATGCTGCTATAGGCCTAGACTATCGGGGGATTTCCCATGGTGCACTGAGCTACTCTCTTCCTCTCTCTTTCTGCACTCATTCATGTCCCTTTCATGCATGTTACTAACTCCACTTCTTCCCCGGAGTTCTTGTGCTTTCTCGTCTCGCAGGTTCTCATGGATCCTGGTGGAGCCTCCTGCCATGGTCCTGCTTGACTGCCATTGCCAATACTGTTGTTGCTGTGCACCTGTCTGTCTGTCTGTCTGTCTGTCTCTCTCTCTCTCTCTCTCTCTCTCTCTCTCTCTCTCACCCCAACTGGTCGAGACAGACGACCACCCACCTAGAGCCGGAGGATCTGTCCTAGGTTTCTGCCTTTTAACAGGCAGTTTTTCCTTGCCCTTGTCGCCAAGTGCTTGCTCATGGTGGTACTGTTGGGTCTCTGTAATTAATGTTAAAGAGTTCGGTCTAGACCTGCTCTATTTGAAAAGTGTCCTGAGATAACTTCTGTTATGAATTGGCGCTATACAAATAAAATTGAATTGAATTGAACATCCACATGAATATTAAAATCACCTACAATAATTACTTTATCTGTTTTAAGGACTAAACTTGATAGAAACTCAAAAATTCAGATCTAAAATCAGAGTACGGTCCAGGAGCGCGGTACACTATAATAAATAGAACTGGCTGCAGTGTTTTCCAGTTTGGGTGAGAAAGACTAAGAACAAGGCTTTCAAATGAATTATAATTTAGCCTACAGCCTACAGAGCACACCACAGCACAGAGATCGCCCTCATCAAAATAACTAGTGACCTTCTCATCGCTGCAGACTCTGGCAAAATCAGTATCCTCATTCTCCTCAACCTCTACACAGCTTTTGACACTGTTTCCCACACAATCCTTCTCAAATCCCTATCCCATGACCTTGGCATAACCGGTACAGCCCTTACATGGTTTCAGTCCTATCTAGCCAACCCTGGACACCTTTCAATCATTCCTCAAAACCCACCTCTTTGCCATGGCCTTTTCCCATCAGTCTTGGCTCAGTCTGTCACTCAGTCTTTCCTTCCCTCTCTCCCTTAATCTGTTCCTTTAACCCCACCCCAAACCCCTGCTAATTCTCATGTAAAGCGCCGTGGGTATTTTGAAAGGCGCTATATAAATACAAGTTATTATTATTATTATTATTATTATGATCGTCATCAACACCACTCAAATTATGCTATGCTATTGTTAAGCTATTTTTTAGATCGAGAGTCATAAGACTTAGACAAAGCACACCCAGATGGTGCTCAATTCTACTGAGCATGGATGGCTCCGGAGATTCATCAGACTCCTTTAGAGTGCATATTCAAAAATACCTTTGATATTTCCCAACAATGAGGGAAAAGTGCACCGGAGGCTTGGCCTGGTGTTGAAGGCAGCATGGACCGACACAAAGGAACCACAGGGAAATTCAATCGAATGCAAATGGACTTGGTTATAAGTCTTCCAAAGACTTTTGGTTCCCCTTAAAAAACCATTACACTTCCACTTTCAGCTCCTGGATTTAGTAATGGTCCTTAGACATGAGTAAGGTTATGCTAACACTTAACCCTGATTGATGGTGGAGGGTGGTGGGTTAGGGTGAAAGGTGCCGCTCACCTGACTTCTCACCCTGGAGTGGATCTGGTTGAATGTCACAGTACTGGTGAGTCCTGAGTCGCTCCACGCCGCATTCAGCAGAAGGCCCAGCTTCCAGTGCTCTTTTCCCTCCATATTATGGAAAACAAGAGGCACTTTTGGGTAGACTCAATCGAGCACTCTGATGAATACCATCTGGGCGTGCCCATATGTGGCCTGGGTCTTGTTACTCTCAATCTAAAATACACATAAAAAATAATGCAACTTGACTTGGTGATGATGATCATATATGATGATGATAAAAGTTGTATGAGAGGTGAAATATCTTCAAAGACATAACCAAGTCTAGTTGTGGTCAACTAAATTTCCTTGCCACAGGTAATCATGTTTAACTCACCCACACCATGTAAAAGCCCTCCTTTTCTTCTCGCTCCCAGACCTCTTTCTTTGTCAGGCTGCAGTACACCACTGGCCAGTGTCCAGTGACGATAAGGTAACCCTGCAGGAGCTCTACGGTGACCAATTGTACCTTTTCCTGCATTTGCTCTGGAAAAGAAAAAAAATTATTAGTCTTTCATTAGGGGCAGCTGTGGCTCAGGAGGCAGAGTGGTCATCCACCAACTGGAAAAGATGGTGGACACGTCGAAGCATACTTGAGCAACCCCAATTGCTCCTGGTGGCATAGCCATCAGTACATGCATGAATGTGTGTGAATGGGGTTAATGCTGACTAGAGTTGGACAGCGCTTTGAATGGTCGCAAGGACGAGGAATCTGTCCATTTTTGTATGGCCCACGAAAGCAAGAAAGGAGCCTCCTCTTCTACCTTTGTCATACTTTGGGATTTCCTAAAGCTCTTGAGACTCTTAATGGGTGTTTTGGGACCACAATTAAAGTTGTGCATTAGCTTGACTGAAATCAAATTTCATATTGCAAACTCGCAAATTACAGTTTGCCTCAGAGGGCTTTACAATCTGTCCTTCACCAAAAGAAAAACCCATCAGTAACAAAGCAAAGGATAAGGAGGATACTTACTCAGCAGAGCAGGGGTCCTCATCGTTGCCACCATGATGAATGTTTGCTCCTCCGAGGCACTGACCAGTTTCCCTGGTCATACACATGACAAACATTGAGCAGACATTAATAGGAAGATTTTTCAGTTTGTTTTGTTTTTTGTCAATGAAATAAGCTTCCCTGAAAGATAGAAAGATTTACTTTATTGATTGCAAACTGGGGAATTGTTTAATGAAAAGACTTTTAAGACTTCCAATTTCAGCTTCCAGATTTAGTAGTGTTCCTTCGAAAAACCATCACCCTTCCAATTTCAGCTTCCAAATTTACTAGGCTTTCTTCCCAAACCATTAGGCATTTACCTTAAAACTTCAACTAATTATTACTTCACTTATGTCTCTTTTTCCTCTTGACCCCCCGCCTATGAACCACCACCTACCCCAGAAAGTCCGACTGCAGTCTCTTGATGCAGTCTTTGGCCAATCCGGGTGGCTGTCAGGAGGTTTTCTTTTCAGTGAAAGAGCTCTACGTGGGAGGGGAAGGTCTTTGCGTTGCTGAGCATATTCTTGACTGATGTTGGTTTATACCCAGCCTTCTTCAATGCAGTTGGCCAACTAGAGAACAAAGAGAACCATTTTAGCAACTTATGAGTCATACACCAACCTGGGCCACTGCAACAAGTAAGTCAAGTCACTGGTGTCGACCTCCATTCAAACTTTATTTGGATAGCTCAAACTGAAAGATTGCCTCAGAGGCATGTACAATCTGTAAATAGAGGGTGACCTCTATCTTCCCCCCCAAAATAAAAACCCTTAACAAGGAATAGAAATGGAAGAAACCTCAGGAGAGGCCACAGAGAAAGGGTGCCTCACCTAGGTGCAGTAGAACTTACACCTGTACTCTTATAGCACATGAACAGAATCAAGTGCACTTGGCACACTGTGTACATTATAAATTGTCACCGACCTTAAGGTCAAGGTCCAGCCTGGACACCATTGGTGGCATTGGGTTTGTTGCCCTCAACTCTCTCAGCCTTTGCACGTAGTGGGCCTGCTTTGCTTGAAACAAAGCACCATCCACTTCCTGTGAGGTATTTCAATAAAGAAAGGTCTTTAATTTCCAAAGCAATGATATACATAGCATAAATCAAATCAAACTTGTATAGACCAAATTCACAAATCACAGTTTGCCTTGGAGGGCTATGGTGAGGACAGTATATAGTGATTATAATGAAATGTATATACACAGAAAACACTACTGTGAGATAACTACTTCTCCAAATGTACTCCCCCGCCAGAGGAGAGTTTTTTTCCTCTCAAGCTAGAAGGCTGAAAGTTTTGTCAGTGATTCTGCACTCTAGTCCTGTGGTGATTTGAAGCCTCTCAGTCTTTTCATCTGCAATACATTTGAATTTTTCCAACAGTTTTAGGCCAATATAGCTCCAAATGAGCTGAACTTGTCAGGAAGCACTTATATTACATGTCCAAACCAGATTCTAGACCCTTAGTCATTTCTAAAGCTACTTCCACCACGACCACACAACTTCCCCATATTTTATTGCAAAAACACCCAACTTTGAGACACTTAATTTATTTAAAAATACATAGTTGGCTAGAGAATGACTGAGACCTGTTTGGCCAAATATGGGTCTATGGGATACAGTCATGACACCTTTGTCTCACACAACAGGGAGTTTTTTAAGTATGACTCCAGCATTCATGCGATTATTATCAAGGATTAATATCATAGTGCCCTATTATCTGACTAGAGCACTACGCTCTCAGAATGCAGGATTACTTACTAAGTCTTAAAAAACAGAATAGGAGCAAAAGCCTTCAGTTATCAAGCTCATCTTTGGTCGAATCATCTTCCAGTTTCAGTCTGGGAGGCAGACACCCTCTTCAACTTTAAGAGTAGATTTAAGACCTTCCTTTTTGACAAAGCTTATAGTTAGGCCTTCTCCTCCTTCTCCTCACTCGGTGGTGGTCACAGGGATGGGATGGTGGAGTGCTTGGGAAAAAAACAAAAACAACAAAAATAATACAAAATAAATAAACATATAAAAACACAAATAACATATCACAAACAAGTGCTATGAAATGACACGGACAGGCCAGGCAATGCATACCTTGTAGGGGACGGTTGGATGCAGGCTCCAAATCCTGAGATTCTTCTTCTTCTTGTATTCCCCCTGGATCTGTAGCTGCTGCAACCCCGCCTGCGACACGCCCCCAAGCACATTTATCTCCATTCTGGATGATGGCCACACAGGAGATGAAGGTCAGGGTCTTCAGGAGCAAACCTCTCTTCATCTCCTTTAGGAGCCTCTGTAACACTGTTTCCATCCGGGGCATGCCGTGCTCTCAGTGCACCTTCAGGTGTATCGAATAGCAGAGGGAGCGCCACTGAATCTCGCCAATGACTTCGAGAGTCTTGGAGGCCACGTGAAGAAGGCTGTGGTATCTGTTAGGTTCTCTAGAGACTTGGACCCCAAAGCAAAGACACAGTCTCTGGTGTGTGGGAACTGAAGATATTTAATAGTTATCCAAAACAAAACCGGAACTGAAACGGGCAGGTGAGGCAAGGAGCTGGCTGGCAGGAGGATGTCTTCAGAAGACTTGCACAGGCAAAACTAGACGTGGGTAAGTAGCAGAACAGCAGAGAGCCGGAGAAGAGACCGGGCTAATGAAGTGGAGGGAATGGCCTGAGTGAAAACAGGTGTGCCAACAGGAGGAAGCCAGCCACACCACCCTGCCCCACACAAGCTCTGCAAGAGAACAGAAAGGGGAGGGGGAAGAGAGAGAACAAAAAGAGAAGCACAACAACAAAGACATAATAAACCAAACCATAACAGTATCTGTGGTCTGGTGTGGGGGAGACAGACTTGCGGGAGCCGACATGATCTCAATCTGCCAGAAAAGAAAAGAAAATAGACATGTCTGTCTAATGATACGGTTGATTAATGAAAAATGAATATATCAAGTCAGAAACAAACAAACAATTTAATATGTACATGTATACATACCTTGACCTTTGACCCCAACGTTTCCTTCCTGCTCAATTAATCTTTGAAAAGAGCAAAAATTCACTTGACTATCTGTATACAGTTGATTAATTAAAATAAATGAACAAAGAGATGAAGTGATACATGATTTCTTATATACATATACAAATATAATTAAAAACTTATCAAATAGACTTGTAATCAGGAATCCTCCTGCACACCAACACACTTAGAAACTCTCTGTGGAAACCCGCTACAGGTTGAGTCATATGTGGTGTGGCATCACTTGTGCTGCCAGGTTAGGGGCAGCGCCTGCCCTCCGGTGGCACCTGATGGGATCTGCACCCCAGCACACTTAGGATTTGGCTATGATGATTTGTAACCCTAAACCCAACCCAGATCTTAAGCCCTAAACTTAACCCTTCACCCTTATCCAGGCCGTAAACATAACCATAATTCCAAATCCTAAACCTATCCTTGATCCTAAGCCCTAAACATAACCCCACCCAAATTTCATGATCATTTATTTGCATGATTAATAATTATAAGACCCCAGACAAGCACACAGGCGTCTTGGCTCTTCCACATCATCGTTCTGTCTGTTAGTGTTGTTGTAGTTGTTGTTGTTGTTATTGTCAGTGTGTGCCTTGGCTCTGTACAGGAAGGGTGATGAAAACATTTATTTTACAGTTGTTCTGCAGCACACAAAATCAGGGAATAAAAATAAACTTTTTGCAGTTTGAACTGTTTTAATAAAGGAAACCAAATTGAAAAACAAAATCTTATAAATAATATTTTTTACTTACATAATTACCAAAATAAACATCTCAAACAAAACAAAAATCTTAATGACCCCAAACTTGCTAAATGTACTTGTACTGATGGAGAACAATAATGAGAATGAAGTACATCAAAATAATTACAATCATTATTATAAGAAGTAGGAGCACATCCCACAGGTCCCATGCTCGTCCACATAGCACTCCCAATCTAAAAGGAAAACAAAACCACATTATTGTATTATAGTACAAACATCACTTGATTCAGCATCATACTATTTGAAATAATTATTAGTGGTGGGACTCGATTAAAAAAATTAATCTAATTAATTAGAGGCTTTGTAATTAATTAATTTAAATTAATCGCATATCAATATTTGACACGAGAAGCAACATTTTTCAATTTAAATGGAATTTAGCTTCCTGAAAGCTTGGTGGATGAAGCTTTTTGTGAGTCTCGTGGAGCGGGCACGGAGGCTCCTGTCCCTTCTTCCAGAAGGCAGGAGGCTGAACAGTGTGTGTGCAGGGTGGCTGGCGTCGCTCACAATCGAGGTAGCTTTCTTGTAAGGAAGGGAGTGGGGCACCAATGATCCTACCAGCTGTGTTGACTATACGTTGCAGTGCTTTCCTGCTGTATTCAGTGCAGCTCCCGCCCCACACAGCTGGACAGGATACTTTCAATGGTGCCCCGGTAGAATGTGCACATGATGGGTGGGGGAGCTTTTGCTCGCTTGAGCTTGCGAAGGAGAGGTAGAGGCCGTTGGGCTTTCTTCACCAGTGATGCAGTGTTGGTGATCCAGGAGAGGTCCTCGCTGATGTGCACCCCCAGGAATTTGGTGCTGCTCACTCTCTCCACAGCAGCACCATCGATGGTCAGTGGTGGGTGTTCGGTGTGGTCTCTCCGGACGTCAACAACAATCTCCTTGGTTTTGCTGACATTCAGCAGGAGGTTGTTGTCTCTGCACCACGTGGTCAAAAGGTTGACCCCCCTTCCTGTAGTGGGTCTTGTTGTTCTTGGTGATGAGATCCACCAGAGTTGTGTCATCGCAAACTTCACCATGTGATTGGTGCTGTAGGTTGGTGTGCAGTCGTGAGTCAGCAGGGTGAAGAGCAGGGGACTGAGCACACAGCCTTGGGGGGCCCCTGTGCTGAGCGTGATGCTGCTCTTGGTGTTGTTGCCGACTCGTACCGTTTGTGGCCTCTCACTGAGGAAGTCAAGCAGCCAGTTGCAAAGGGAGGTGTTGAGCCCCAGCTGGTGCAGTTTATAGATGAGTTGTTGTGGAATTATGGTGTTGAATGCTGAACTAAAGTCTATGAAAAGCATTCTCACATGTGAGTCTGTTGTGTCCAGGTGGGTGAGGGCTGGGTGGAAAGCAGAGCAGATTGCATCCTCTGTGGAACGTTTGGCTGGGTATGCAAACTGAAAGGGGTCCAGGATGGGGGGGAGGATGGACTTGATATGAGACATGACTAGCCGTTCAAAATACTTCATGATGATGGGGGTCAGTGCCACAGGGCGATAGTCATTGAAGCAGGATGGAACAGGTTTCTTTGGTACAGGTATGATGATGGTGGCCTTGAAATGTGATGGGACAGCAGTTTGACTCAGAGAAGTGTTAAAGATATCCGTGAAGATGTCCTTAAGCTCCTCTGAGCAGTCCTTCAGCACACGGCCTGGGATGTTGTCTGGGCCTGTTGCTTTGCGGGGGGTTGATGGTGGAGAGTGACCTCTTCACACTGGCAGCAGACAGGCACAGAGCCTGATCATGGGGAGGGGGGTGGAGTTTTCTGTGGGCTTGTGTTATTTGTAGCTTCAAACCGTGCGAAGAAGCTGTTGAGGTTGTTGAGCAGAGAGATGTTGTCGTTGCAGATCTGGGGCGCGGGCTTGTAGTCCGTGATGGTCTGAATGCCCTACCACAGGCTCCGCGTGTCTCTGCTGTCTTTGAAGTTTTAAAAAAAAAATGTTTTGGGGGGGGTACAATATCTGGCAGACAGGTAAACAGTCTGAAATAATATGTTTCGCCCCATATCTTTGGCTAGAAGAGAAGAAACTTGTTCATAATCACAGAGGATATAGAGTAGTATCTGAAGTTCACATAAAATAAATTATTTGATGGTCAGGCTTCATCTGTCTATTATAATACATTTCGAGTGAAGTAGATTTCATAGACGTAATTGAAGCCAGAAAACAATCACAGTGATCTTGATTTTGGATATCGACGTTTATTTAGTTCGACAAATTTCATACCAGGACTTGAATTACAGCGTGTTATATGTCAAATCACATGAGGAAATGGTTTTCCCGTTCAGTACGTAGTACGACGTACAAAATAATAAAAGCATTTATTTTGATGGGTGGGCCATGTTGCAAAACCTCGTAGATAATTACAACACCAGAACATTGAATTAAACAATGCAATTGTTATTAGTTTTAATTTACTTGGGTGAAAGCAAGCGCAACGCTGTTCCTACGCCTTCGCTGAATGAATGCACGCTCCCGCGGCCAGGGGAAACACTTTCTGGCGGGGATACCTACATTGGCACAACACACCTGGAACTCGCGCAACGAGCAACGTTACGCACTGTTTGGAATGCAAAAATAAATTTAAAATTAATTGTGTTATTTATTTATTTTTTCTGTAATTAATTAATCGTAATTAACGCAATAAAGTCCCAGCCCTAATAATTATATATATTTAAAGTAGAAACTGCACATGCCTATATGGTGCATCTTGGGGAGATCCTTGTTGTTGTTGTTGTTGTTGTTGTTGTTGGATCTCAAGTCGGATGGAGGGGCCTTCATTTGGCATCTGCATCCTCATTTCTATTGCATGATCTATCAATGTGTCAGTTAGATATAAACAATTTTAGAAAGTTTAACCTCTGTCTGACTAAATTAATTTTAGAAAGCAAACACAAGTACAGCAAACAAATTAACATGCCTGGCATTGCTGAGTGACTTGCTGTTGACACGCCCGACTTCCTGTTGACACGCCTGACTTCCTGTTGACACCTGCATAAAAAGGACCTTTTTAAAGGATTTTTTAGTGCTTTGGATGCTGAATCTGGCTGAACTAGGAATTAGAATTCAAACCAAAGCTGCAAGCTTTTATTATTTTTTATTTGATTTTATGAATTAAGTAGAAGGTAGATTGAAATTTGGAAAATAAAATTGATATTCCACATTTACATCTATCTCATAACATTTTCATTTTAAAAGAAAATGCAATAAAAACGACTTTTTAAAAGTTAAAAAATGCATAAAAATGAGAAAAATCTATAAATTACAGAGCTAACACTTACTCACCACTTACTCACCAGTGCTCCTTCTGTAGCTCCTACTTCTGTAGCTCCTACTTCTGTAGCTCCCACTTCCTGTTGACAGAGGAAGTCCATGTTTTCATCTACAGGCATTCATTATACAATAGATTGAAACATGGAAGGTAAGAACATTACTGATTGAATTTAAACTTGGAAATTATGTTGTGTATGTTTTTTCTACTTCTTATGACATAGGAAGTAGATTTTCCTAGATCTATTTTTATCCAACATGTTTATGGTAAATTATTAAATACACTACACCTGCACATTCTGTATGACATTTATTAAACTAGAAAATTCCTAAAGAAATTTTGATTGTGCCTTGCTCTGACCCGTCACTCTGGCCCATACATTACTGACACTGCCGAGTAGTTTACAGTATGTGACCTCTACCATCGCTTAGGTGTGTGACAGATCAAGCTTTCAACATCTGTGTGTGTGTTCATATGAGAGAAAAAAAAAGACTGTTCAAAATGTTGACAGTTTGCAATATTGGAAATATTGTGGAAATTGTTTTTGTGAACCAAAACACATTGACACTACTCAGTGACACTACTAGTAATTTCATGTCATATTATTTATTTGAACGTTTTTCAATGGAGCCAATAACATTCGTCCCATAACTGTCCTCCAATCAAAGTTATTAAATGTCAAATCAGGTCACGAAATGCGAGAGCAACTTGTTGTTACGGCGATGACGTACGAAAGGAAGAGTTGAGGGGACAGAGAGGCAGGTCAGAGAGCAGAGAGGGTGCGTCTATATTTACCCATATTTTCTATTTATCGCATCCTCTCTCCTCTGTCCTTCACCATGGCACACACATAATACACGGTTAATCAGCATTCTCACCTGTGTTTAATTCGGCGTATACTTTATCCACCAACCACCCCGTATTTTAATAATGAATCGTGTTTTATTCCATCTATTCCCATGATCTCCTCCCACTGAAATAGCAAGCCTGGTAATGAGTTGATGCGACAAAGTCGGCCCAATATTTTGTATTTATGGATTATATTGATGGCGAATTGACAAGAAGATTGTTGAGATATGATGACTTTTTTTCCCTTTGTTTCTACAGTTATGTGCTTTTATGTGACCGCAAATAATTGTTAATATATGAGATTTCTTAAATGGAGCTTGGCATAATATTGTCCCGCGATTTATGCAGGAAGGGCCATGGTTTAATTAAAATTGCTAAAGTAACTAAATAAGTAATAACCACAATGATGGGAATAATAAGTATGTAGTAATAATGATAATAATAATAACAACAACAACAATAAGAAGAAGAAATGGTATCAATAACACTGATAACAATAGTTATATTGATGAGTAAAATATAATTAAAAAAGAAAACTATTCTTAATGTGCAGTCATAGGCAGTGTAGGTTGTTGAAACCTTTAGTGTCCAGCAGAGCCCCTACCTGTTAGCATACAGTGAACACTGAGGAAAACATTAACGCTAGCTACTGCTAGCATTTTAATACCTACTCATTCACTTTAGCTAGCACACATAAGCACATTAACCATAGCTACGCGCTAATTGTTAGCTACGAGCTAGCGCTAGCTACGCGCTAATTGCTAGCTACGAGCTAAGCGCTAGCTACGCGCTAATTGCTAGCTACGAGCTAAGCGCTAGCTACGCGCTAGCTTTGGTTAATGTGTTTAATTGTATTATGCACCTGAAGGAGTGCTAATGTAAATTAAGTTACGGCTCATAGCAGGGTAACATATTTAAGGAGCTAGTATTTTAATACCTTCTAATTCTCTTTGGCTAGCCAGGTAGCTAGCGCTAGCATATTAATACCTTGTCATCCTGTGTAGCTAACCATGTGGGTGTCCCAGGCAGACCTTTGGTTGTCCTGGCAACCAGGGCAGGCCACGGCAGCTGCGCACTCTCTCTCTGTCTCTAACACCTGAGAGACACAGAAAATCTTAAAATGAATCCCCTTGAACCATATGGGCCAGGAACGACCGAAATGAAAACCGAAAACACCGTCAGCATCCTCATCTTGTTCACCATAGGAGTCCCGAGTTTCAGTGGTTGAAGTTAAAAAATGTGACCTCTGGAGATTGAGAAAGAAGAGGTTCAACGAGCTCCTTTAAAAATTTCTCCTCTGCATTTAACATGGGACTAGATGGGACCTTGAGAGGGAGTTGCTGGCGCATCAGTGCGTCTCCCGCCAAAACTATTTGTCTGACAGCTTCAGCGGTGGTATCACTGCGACCCCAACGGATTTACCTATCTTTCTATCAATAAATTATTTCTGTAGAGTGACATCTGTGGCCTTGAGAGCAGTTTACAAATTTATTTTTCGACAAATGTTTCGCTCTCCTCACACTCTAGCGATGATGTCACGCACTCTGAAGATTCTCGCAATACACACCCATTCATTTTTTGGCCTGGTTTTTGGCGATTATTGGTTAACCGTTTGGTGAAACGCTTAGAAAAGTCATGGCACTAATGTCCTCACCGAGCCGCACGTTTTGACACCTTTTTTGAAAAACATACGGAAGAATAATAAGAAAAGTAAGTATGGGGAAGAGTAGTATTGTGCTTGCTTTGCAAGGCACAATAATAAACTTTACAGTGTTGCATTCATTCCAGGCATTCAAACTGGACCATTTCCTATAAATAAGTCCACTTGTGTTGAAACGTTTGTTCAATACGATGCCAGCTACACGCTCCAATTGTCCCTCATCACTCTGAGGTAGTTACAACACTTCATGAGGTGGAAAATCTCAATGTGGGTGCCTAGTCTTCCAAGATAACCCCCTTGTCTACTCATTTTTGTCTCAAACTCCAAAACTTCTCAAACTGATGAACAAGGCCACACTCTGCCATGACAAAAAAGTGACAGTTAAATCTACAATGATGCTGATTGCTATCTGACTAGCTTGAATGATAAAGCTGTCTAGCTTGTTGTGGTTTTAAGGTTTTTTAATAATTTAATGGTAATCCCCCAGGAAGGCCCCCAAAATGTGCCCTAAAGTCAGGAGTCCAAGGCAGCTCCTTTCATGTCAATTAGCAGGGAGGCCTTAAGGTCCATAAGTCCTGCCTGCAGTCAAAAAGTCCATCAGGGGTCAAACAATAGAATTCAAGATACAGGCATTATTCTGCGACATATTATATACATCACTGAGAGCCTGTCTGCTAGATGACAATGTGGTTTTTAATCATGGAATCATCGATTCGCCAATCGCCATACATTATCTATACGAAAAACCCTACGTCGCGTGCCGTGGCTTAGGCCTACGCAAAAAATTAAGAAAAAAAAAACCCAAACATGTTATGTAAGTCAATAAACGTCATTAATTGATGCTTTCTTATCGTTTTTTGCCTTGATATATTGTTTTAATACTTCTATATAACATATAATAAGTCTGACTCCTCGTGGACTTTGCAGAAAAAATCCTATTGTCCTGCACAAAATGGCAAAATAAACTTCTTGGCAATCTAGAGAATCTAGGCTTATGACCTTTGGGATAATTTGCATAAGTTTTTGGTTTAATAACGACGATATAACCTTACCTTGATAACCCAACGTTAAACGTGCAGTGCTGTGCCTGGCCTCGCCCCAGAATTTTTCAGGTGCCTCGATCGTGCCTGCGGTCAGTGTTGCCAGGTCCGTGAGGCAAAGGGCAGCCAAACTCCAAACAACTCCGTCAACTCCAACCAGCCCAACCGGGTGTAAAAACCAGGAAAACTTAACTTTTGTCTTGTATAATACAGATTCAACATTATTATACCATACTTTATGGTGTTACTTTGTGGATTTCTGTCTATGTAACAGAGTGGTGGGGGGTGGGGTGGGTAGAGTGTGGTGGTGGGGGAGGATTGGAAAACTTCTTAATTGGCTTCTGCCTCAAGTTTTTTTCTTTCTTTAACTTTGTGTGCTTGCCTTGTGTTTTCACAGATAAGGCAGGAGGACAGTTGGTCATGACAGATGTAAGTAAGAACGTGCATGTGCTTGTGACTGCAGGTTTCACCTGATTACAGTTGGGAGAATGCAGTGCATATCCAATCCAATCTAACTTTATTTGTTAAGCACTTTAAAACAACCAAAGTTGACCAAAGTGCTGTACAGGAGAATAAATAAGACATCATAAATAACAGACATAACAGCTCACATGAGGCGCAAAATTACATACAAAATACAACAATAAAATGATTAATGAAAAGTAATAATGTAAACATGTGTCATATATATACATATATATATATATATATATATATATATACAAGCTTATGTATGATAGATACTTGACAATACAAGAAGATATACATACAATAGATAATATCTTATATATTGGAGTACAACAGTCTCGTTCCATACGAGCAAGCGGTGTGCATGGATAGCATTCTGGACACAGAACATCCCTGGCCTTGGCAAAAACACAGAGTGGTATGCATTTCATATACTGTGCGTATTCTTAAGTTGTGGAAGAAGTATCATATCCTTTACTTAAAAGCATGTCTATTTACAAAGTAAGAAATACTGATACTACACTGTAAAAATACTCTGATCACAAGTAAAATATTATTTCAGTATAATCAGTAAAGTATAATTAAAGCATTAAAGGTTGAAGTTGTCCAATAATTGTAGTGAAGTAAAAAGTAAAATATTTTCCTCTGAGATGTAGTGCAGTAGAAGAAGAAAGTAGCATAAAAGAAAAGTGCCAGTACCTCAAATTTATACTTAAGCACAGCCCTTTAGTGAATACACATTTCATCACTAGTATTCTTACATTCAGGTATTCCAGTGGACATATTTGCATTCTGACAAAATGTGCATATGTATGACAGAAAAGATCTCTGAAGCTACATGCTATATACAATTCAATTCAATTCAATTCAATTTTATTTGTATAGCGCCAATTCATAACAGAAGTTATCTCAGGACACTTTTCAAATAGAGCAGGTCTAGACCGAACTCCTTATAACATTATTTACAGAGACCCAACAGTACCACCATGAGCAAGCACTTGGCGACAAGGGCAAGGAAAAACTGCCTGTTAAAAGGCAGAAACCTAGGACAGATCCTCCGGCTCTAGGTGGGTGGTCGTCTGTCTCGACCAGTTGTGGTGGAGAGAGAGAGAGAGAGAGAGAGAGAGAGGGGCAGAGAGAGAGAGAGAGACAAACAGACAGACAGACAGGTGCACAGCAACAACAGTATTGGCAATGGCAGTCAAGCAGGACCATGGCAGGAGGCTCCACCAGGATCCATGAGAACCTGCGAGACGAGAAAGCACAAGAACTCCGGGGAAGAAGTGGAGTTAGTAACATGCATTAATGGGACATGAATGAGTGCATAAAGAGAGAGGAAGGGGAGGAGCTCAGTGCACCATGGGAAATCCCCCGATAGTCTAGGCCTATAGCAGCATAACTAAGGGATGGTTCAGGACTCACCTGATCCAGCCCTAACTATAAGCTTTATCAAAGAGGAATGTCTTAAGCCTACTCTTGAATGTGGTTAGGGTGTCTGCCTCCCGAACCACAACTGGAAGCTGGTTCCACAGGAGGGGAGCTTGGTAACTGAAGGCTCTGGCTCCTGTTCTACTTTTTAGAGACTATAGGAACCACAAGTAGCCCAGCATTCAGAGAACGTAGTGTTCTAGTGGGGTAATAAGGGTACTATGAGCTCTTTAAGATATGATGGGGCCTGATCATGAAGAGCTTTATAGGTAAGGAGGAGGATTTTAAATTCAATTCTACATTTTACAGGGAGCCAATGCAGAGAAGCTAGTACAGGAGAGATGTGATCTCTTTTTCTAGTTCCTGTCAGTACTCGTGCTACAGCGTTCTGAATTAATTGGAGCGTTTTAATGGACTTATTGGGGCAACCTGATAATAAAGAGTTGCAGTAATCCAGCCTTGAAGTAACAAATGCATGGATTAGTTTTTCTGCATCTGTCTGTGATAGGATGTGTCTAATTTTTGTAATATTACGTAAATGAAAGAAGGCAGTCCTAGAGGTCTGCTTTATGTGGGAGTTAAATGACAAATCCTGATCAAAGATAACTCCAAGATTCCTGACAGTGGTGCTAGAGGCCAAGTTAATGCCATCTAGAGTGACTATATCTTTAGACAATGTGTCTCTAAGGTTTTTGGGGCCAAGAACAAGAATTTCGTTTTTTCTGAGTTTAACATCAGAAAATTGCAGGTCATCCAGGATTTTATGTCCGTAAGACATGTTTGTAATTTAGATAATTGATTAATTTCATTGGGTTTGATTGATAGATATAACTGCGTATCATCTGCATAACAGTGAAAGTTAATGGAGTGATTCCTAATAATGTTGCCTAAAGGGAGCATATATAAAGTAAATAGTATTGGTCCAAGTACAGAACCTTGTGGAACTCCATGACTAACTGTAGTATTTATTGAAGATTCATCGTTAACATGTACAAACTGCGAGCGATCTGATAAATATGACTTAAACCAGCTTAGTGCGGTTCCTTTAATGCCAATTTGATGCTCAAGTCTCTCTAAAAGAATATTATGGTCAATGGTGTCAAATGCAGCACTAAGATCTAATAATACAACTACAGAGACAAGCAGTTGTCAGAAGCAATCAGAAGGTCATTATTAACTTTAACCAGAGCTGTCTCTGTGCTGTGATGAACTCTAAATCCTGATTGAAAATCCTCAAATAAACTATTGTTATGTAGAAAGTCACAGAACTCTTTGGCGACTACTTCCTCCAGAATCTTAGAGAGGAAGGGGAGGTTAGAAATCGGTCTATAGTTGGCTAAAACCCCTGGGTCAAGAGTGGGCTTTTTAAGAAGGGGGTTTAATTACAGCTACTTTAAAGGACTGTGGTACATATCCTGATAATAAAGAAAGAT
Organism: Dicentrarchus labrax; assembly: GCF_905237075.1. Classification (NCBI taxonomy): domain Eukaryota; kingdom Metazoa; phylum Chordata; class Actinopteri; family Moronidae; genus Dicentrarchus; species Dicentrarchus labrax. Next base: position 1,811,431 of record NW_026136711.1, on the reverse strand, counting down.
TAATTATTACTTAATAAATAATAAACTTAATGTTATTTATATAAAACCACACTTATTACTGAACTTAAAAATGACCAAAACTCTTCTTAAAATGAAAACACTATGTTTCATTCATATTCCAGTTACACATGTTGTAAGTAACAAAGCTATAACTTTTATGTAAATCATCATCATCATCATGTCCTCCATCAAGGTGGTTTCTAGTATAATTAAGTGTGAGCTGGTAATGGAGCTCTGCAGTCAGTGTTCATCTTGATGCATCATCCTTTGGATATTGTTAGCGCGTTCGTTGATTTGCAAGTAAGGAGAACTCCAAGTCGGAAGTCCGTTTTAGAAAATGTATTTGAGCATTGAGGAATTAAAAGAACATGTACATGGACTCTCTTTGTTCTGAAAACCACAGTTCACTGACTCTAAGAGTGAGCGAGTTGCTGCAGCCAACGTCCCAAAAAAGAAGTGCCGAACTAACAGGTATAGAGAGTTTTGTACGAGAATGTGCTGTTATCTTATTGGTCTAGAAGTGTCGATGGGGAGGAGCCGTGGTTTAGACTTAGCTCCCCCTGATAGGCCCATCTCGATGTCTGTCCTCTGCTCCTGTCTCTAATCGGAAGGGGTCAGCAACCTGGGGAGGAAGAACCCTGTGCTGCCTCTCCCTGACTGTTAACTCCCTTCACAATAAGAGCATGCTGACGGTTATACCCTGTGTGTGCAGCCTTTAACAACAACAACCTATGTGTAACCAAACCACGCACTTAATGTGCAAACAATTATTCTGTGAGGGAGCGCATCATAACACTTATGTTAAGTAATATAAAAACACTCACTTTTTCTGATATAATACAGCACTTGTATTGCTATTGAAATATTTATCCCTAACAATAGACTGTCCTGAAGCTGCAGCTGTCTCTGTCCTCTGATGGGTCCAGGAACACCTGAGCTTCATCAGGTCACCTGTAGGACATGGCAGATTCAGTGTTACTTGTAAAGCAGCATATAATATACAGTATAATATAATACAGTACAACAGCTCATTGTGGCTCACAGTAGTCCTATGTTATAAAATAAGCTATCTAATGGCAGCAGATACACACACAGGACATTTACTGACTGTAACTGACGTTGTAATAAGTTCCCGGTGCAATAACAGACATTTGAGCCTCAGTGTTTATAATACAATAGGAGATTATATGAGTATAGGATGTTACACTGGACCTACACTTATATCGTCAGTAATAGCAGTACTTCAGTAACGCTAAATAAACAGATCCGAAAACTTTTATTGGTCGCGGTTTGACTCCACAAAACAACCTAGTGAGCAACCTTAGCTGCTCGGTGCTAATCAAAGTTACACGATAATACTAAACTAATGAATCCCTGCAGTTTGACTACTTCTCTCTCACTGTAGCTCTAGCAGAGGAACAACAAAGCTAACGCTAGCTGAGATAACGTTAGCACGTCAGTATAAAGTTACACAAGAAGCATCATGAAAAATAATCATCATAACTTACTCCCTGTATTTTGTTAGCTTCTAAGGAGGCTTGATCACAGTTTGACTATTTCTCTCTCACGGTAGCTCTATCTTTACCTCCGGTACATTTACATACAGCAGCACACAGACACACCTGAGCGCTAGCGCTAGCTGAAGTAACGTTAGCATGTTCAAGACAGGGACTACACAAAAAGCAACATGAAAAACAACCACCAGGCTCCAACCTAATTAATGGCTAACGAGCGTTAACGATCACACTGTCCCTCGTATTATAACATAAAGTCTGACAGACTCAGTAACTATAGTAACACAGTGAAATCACAGAGCTGCTGTGTGCTAATCAAAGCATCAATCCTACCTAACTAATTACCTTACATGAACAATGAAAAACAAAGCATACATTCTTAAAAATACTTACAGTTACTTTCTCTGCCGATCTACCTAACTAAACTACTACTAATCGAATTCTAGTAACACACACTACTTTCTTTTTGGGTTTTTATTTATTTTTTGCTATGAACAATGAACAATGAACAACCTAAATAAGTCACTTATCTAAAAATCTACCTAACTGAACAATTTACTACTAAAGTTCTACAATTGTAACATTACAATCTACCTAACTAAACTACTACTAATCTAATTCTTATGCACACACACACACTGTATCACACTCACTCCTTTGTTTTTGTGGGATTTTTTCGTATTCTTTTTATTTTTTGTTTACGCAGAACACACACGAGCAGTAACAGTAACTCCCACTAACAACACATTAACAGACAGGAACTCACTGTCTCAGCAGATTTCTTCTTTTCTTAGTAAAGCCCTCGAATGGCCTCACAGGCACTAACTCTGCTTCACAGGCTTTAATGTATTCCTTGTAGGCATCTCTATGGGTCTGGTCCTTGTCTAGCCTTATAAATGAGAGCTCCTTGGGAGACCCAGGAATGGATTTGGAGACAGGCAAGAGACGGACGACCTGCTTCCTAATGTCAGATTGCTTGCTCAGGGCTTTTTCGGCCAAACATTGTCAATTACAGGACCACAGAGAATGTAGAATCATAATTAAGGTCCAGTGTTGCCTTCGCTATGGCCTTGTCCAAGATGAACTTTTGGTCCTGGGCCAACACATTAAAATTGGATGGGTTAGACAAGCTGTTCTTTTGGACTGAGTCCCTGCTCCCATCTTTCAGGTTTAGATCCCTTAGCTCCACTGTAAAACTAGCCCTGACCTTGTTTATGAAGTCCACAGCTTGGTTGCGGTCTGTGAACTCCATGCCTGCAATGTTGGTACGTGATTGGTGGTACCGTGGTACCACAGAGAGGTCTGTGCAATACAGTGGCTGAATGTATTGTTCCACTGAAGGCGTTGGGCTTGGCTGGATCCAGCTATTGCCACATGTTTTTTGAGCATGTGAAAATGTTTCTTTATTGAGACATGGTTCACATGTAGCAGTCTGATGTATGAAATTCGGTCCGTTATGGACTCCAAGCTCTCGAGCTCAATAAAGAGACTGTCGATGTCATATCCCTGGTCTTCAAAAGTCCCTTGCCCCAGTCATAGCAACTGCTAAAGACTGGCACTTTGACTTCTGGGTCATGAAGGAAGTCTTTGAACTCAAAGTGTTCCTTAAAGGGGCCAATAATGGCATGAGTGTTGGCGGTACCGAGCTCAAGAAAGTCGCTAGTGTGTCCAAAATCCATCTGAGGAGAAACCCAGTGTTTTAATTAACTTATACGTGAGTATTTTCCTTTTTCTGTTAAGTTAAGTTGTAATTATATTAAATACTGTGGTAACTATTTACAAATATATAATAACAAATAAACTAGTCACTATTGCCATGGAATGGTTAATATGTTAAATCTGGGACCTTGACCTACCCCACCATTTTCGGCGGCGCTTTTTCCATAAATGTTGGTCCCAAGTGGGTAGGACCTTGCGTTTAAGAGTTACGGCCATTTTGAACTTTGAACTTTGAAACGTTGCTGTATCTCAGCAACCGTAGGTCGTAGAGACACAGGGTCAAGTCCTGCGTGTTCACCATGGTCGAATTGGGTGGGGTAGCCCGGTTCGGGAGTTATTGGACCGAACGTGCGCCCATTAATTGTGAATGGGGTGGATGCTATGTTGAAAACCAAGTGAGGACTTTTCAGAAAGTGTGTAGGAGCACATTTCAGGCCATTTTGAGTGGATTGGAACAGGTTTGTATTTTTTTTTTTGGTTCTCACGCCAAGTGGGGGAGTGTATAAGGTAAGTATAACTGAACAAAGTCAGGTATCGGGTGAGTTGTGGACTCTTTGGTCTGTCCTCAGGGGTCCTAGGGACAGGAATAGCTCTGCTGTGTAAAATCAATCTGCAGAGTCCCTGGGATCACTGAGGCACACAAGCCCCCACGCCACGTCAAGGCAGAGTCCATGTGGAGGATTAAATGGGAACAGAAATACAAAAAGACAAAAGAAAAGTCATGTCTTACAAGATGCCATGATCAGGACTTACACAGCGTATGATTAAAGAAAAATGTAAATAAAAAATCAGGATGCCACATCGGGTCTTACACTGCCTGCTTGATCAAACAAATTAACTAATTATCTAACTAACCTAACAATCTACCTAATTGAACAATCTACTAAACTACTACTATTGAACAATGAAAGATGAACAACCTAACTAACTAACAATCTTTAACAATCTACCTATCTGAACAATCTATTAAACTACTACTATTGAACAATGAACAATCATAACCTAACAATCTACCTTACCAAACAGCTACAGAACATACACAAACAGTAACAATAACTTGCTTTGGTGTCCCAGACATGAAGGGACCCCGCTCAAGAGGGAAGGGACTCAAGTGAGTGGGATCAGCATTAATAACACAGACCTGAGAGACAGAGGCCATGGGGTGGGGGGCGGGGTGGGAGGGGGGGATAAACTCGGACGGTTTGGTTTCATTCTGTTTGCTCGGTGGCCTTGGGGGTCCCAGCCCAAAGATCCCCTTCACCTTGTCCTTGAGACTCTCCTTGCTAGGTTGTTTGTTCATGGCCCAAGCTGGAGGAGGGACAGCAACAAGCCTCTCAGTCGCTGTCACTGCTCTCTCCTCTTTGCAGGAGTTTCTTTCCGCTTGAAGGCAGAGCGAACTCCTGCTTCACCGACACCTTGGTCTTGCTTTCTTTGTTCAGCAACTTCAGACCATGATTGATTTTTTTCAACATTTCGTAATTCTTGCGACCATGAACGTGGAAGTTTTCGTTTCATTTGGTGTGCTCGGTGGCCTCGGGGTCCCGGTCCAAAAATCCCCTTCACCTTGTCCTTGAGACTCTCCTTGCTTGATTTTTGTTTATGGCCCAACCTGGAGGAGGGTAGTATGGGAGTTGTCCTCCTCCTCTGCACTGGAGGCCGACTTGGACTTCTTCACAGAAGTTGTGTCAGGGATCAGGGCGCTCTTTCGTTTTTTAGTTTGTTTGGTGCCGTTCTGCATCTTGTCACTATTTGACTCCTCAGTTTTGCGGTCTGTGCCTGGACATGCACACTTAAGTCCATGTGGAGTTTTTTTTTAATTTTTTTTATTAGTTTAAGACACACAAGTGTCCTTTATCATAAAAGGAAAATTTTTTACAGATTGAAAGTGAAAAGGGTGGCTTAGTGGCTTTGTACATTATATGGGCTTTAAATGTCCCTCCCTGAGGTTAGAATAAATTAAGGCCAGGAGCCACGGCCTGTAGCCACGGTCTGTAGGATAAGGGGTATCGACATGAGTGCACCCCGGTGCAGGACGTTTCCGGTGAATACCTTTTGACGGGAAGGTGCCAGAGATATGGGAGGCAGACATACCCCACCAAAGCCGCCTAGCGTCTTTCCGACGGCACCAAGCCCGAGTCCGTGCGCCTCTCCACCCCGGGAGAAGTGGAGTCGGGCAGCACATGTGCTTCCAGCCGTAGCCGCAGCACAAATGGTGCAGCGGGTAGCGGCTTTTCACAGCCAAATTTGAGGCACTTCCTGTGGTGCCAGAGCCACAAAAATTGAGCCCCACTATTGGGGGGATGTCAGTTTTCAGTCAGAAGCGGTCGCAGGTGTCTAGCCCTTCGTACGGCCGAGCAGGGCCCAGAAACGTCACTCGACGAGGCCCTGCCATCGTTTACGCCGTGACCTCTCGACCTTTGGTTTCTGCCAAACACACACACGCACACACACGCACACACACGCACACACGAGCAGTAAGACTAACTCACACTAACAACGTGTTAATGGACACGTAGTCACTGTGTCAGCAGATGTCTTGTCTTACGGACAAAGCCAGAGAATGGCAGAACAGACGGGCGGGAATCACATGCGCTTCAGTCGTAGCGGCTTTACACAGAGAAATCCAAAGTGTGGCGGGTGCAGTTCCCATCAGTGGCTACAGAGGGGGTGGAAAAAAGACAGGCAGGCAGGCAGTCACAGGGAGACACAGACAGGCAGAGCGTTTAAGATGAGGCAAGGTCAAAGGTCAATTGGGAACTTATATCTCTGTTTCTTTCCAAGTATATTTTGTGTGAAGGGAGACTAGCAAATGAAGAATTTCATTGCCCGGTGCCAACTATGTTTCCACTGTGTATATTGTTTTAGCTTTGTTTTTCACTCAATTGATGTTACAAATGGGATTCCTGATTAAAAGTCTATTTGATACGTGTTGAATTTGTGATATTTATATCTATACATACGTACATGTGTGAGTTTTTCTCCAATTATTAATTGAGAAGGAATGAAACTGGGGCTCAAAGGTCAGGGGTTACGGTTAGAGCAAGGGGACTAGTGGACTAATGTGGTGAGGGTGTCTACCCTCACCACATTAACAGGAGGAACCCAGCCTTGAAGCATTTGTTACTTCAAGGCTGGATTACTGCAACTCTTTATTATCAGGTTGCCCCAATAAGTCCATTAAAACGCTCCAATTAATTCAGAACGCTGCAGCACGAGTACTGACAGGAACTAGAAAAAGAGATCACATCTCTCCTGTACTAGCTTCTCTGCATTGGCTCCCTGTAAAATGTAGAATTGAATTTAAAATCCTCCTCCTTACCTATAAAGCTCTTCATGATCAGGCCCCATCATATCTTAAAGAGCTCATAGTACCCTATTACCCCACTAGAACACTACGTTCTCTGAATGCTGGGCTACTTGTGGTTCCTATAGTCTCTAAAAGTAGAACAGGAGCCAGAGCCTTCAGTTACCAAGCTCCTCTCCTGTGGAACCAGCTTCCAGTTGTGGTTCGGGAGGCAGACACCCTAACCACATTCAAGAGTAGGCTTAAGACATTCCTCTTTGATAAAGCTTATAGTTAGGGCTGGATCAGGTGAGTCCTGAACCATCCCTTAGTTATGTTGCTATAGGCCTAGACTATCGGGGGATTTCCCATGGTGCACTGAGCTCCTCCCTTCCTCTCTCTTTATGCACTCATTTATGTCCCATTAATGCATGTTACTAACTCCACTTCTTCCCCGGAGTTCTTGTGCTTTCTCGTCTCGCAGGTTCTCATGGATCCTGGTGGAGCCTCCTGCCATGGTCCTGCTTGACTGCCATTGCCAATACTGTTGTTGCTGTGCACCTGTCTGTCTGTCTGTCTCTCGCTCTTTCTCTCTCTGCCTCTCTCTCTCGCTCTCTCTCTCTCTGCCTCTCTCTCTCTCACCCCAACTGGTCGAGACAGACGACCACCCACCTAGAGCCGGAGGATCTGTCCTAGGTTTCTGCCTTTTAACAGGCAGTTTTTCCTTGCCCTTGTTGCCAAGTGCTTGCTCATGGTGGTACTGTTGGGTCTCTGTAATTAATGTTAAAGAGTTTGGTCTAGACCTGCTCTATTTGAAAAGTGTCCTGAGATAACTTCTGTTATGAATTGGCGCTATACAAATAAAATTGAATTGAATTGAATTGAATTGTTAGGGTCAGGCAAAAGACAGGCAGACAGGCAGGCAGGCAGTCACAGGGAGACACAGGCAGTCAGTCACAGGGAGACACAGACAGGCAGAGCGTTTAAGATGAGGCGAGGTCAAAGGTCAAATGGGAATATATAGTACATTTTGTGGGAAGGTAAACTATCAAATGAAGAATTTCATCCTGAGACACGTCGGCTGCAGCCGTGGCGCTCAGATCTGGAGCACCGCCGTATGTGGCGCTCAGATCTGGAGCACCGCCATATGTGGTGCAGGCCGTAGCCAGGTGTCTAGCCCTTCACATGGCCGAGCAGGGCCCAGAAACATTTCTCGACGAGGCCCTGCCATCGTTTACACCGTGACCTCTTGACCTTTTTTCAGAAGGTGTGTAGGAGCACATTTTGAGTCGATTTGGGCAAGTTTGTATTTTGACTTTTTTGGTTCCCTCGCCAAGTGTGGGAGTGTATAAGGTAAGTATAACTGGACAAGGTCAGGTATCAGGTGAGTTGTGGACTCTTTGGTCTGTCCTCAGTGGTCCTAGGGATTCTGCAGATTGGTTCTACCTAGCTGAGCTACTCCTGTTTGGTAAGGCAGGAATAGCTCTGCTGTGTAGATTCAATCTGCAGAGTCCCTGGGATCACTGAGGCACGCAAGCCTCTACGCCACGACAAGTCAGAGTCCATGTGGAGGATTAAATGGGAACAGAAATACAAAAAGACAAAAGAAAAGTCACGTCTTACAAGATGCCATGATCAGGACTTACACTGCGTATGATTAAAGAAAAATGGAAATAAAAATTCAGGATGCCACATCGGGTCTTACACTGCCTGCTTGATCAAACTAACTAATTATCTAACTAACCTAACAATCTACCTAATTGAATCTACTAAACTACTACTATTAAACAATGAACAATGAACAACCTAACTAACTACCTAAATAACTAACTAACCTAACTGAACAATCTATTAAACTACTACTATTGAAAAATGAACAATCATAACATAACAATCTACCTTACTAGCCCAAAGATCCCATTCACCTTGTCCTTGAGACTCTCCTTGCTGGGCTGTTTATTTATGGCCCAACCTGGAGGAAGGTAGTATGGGACTTTTCAGAAAGTGTCTGTGTGTGACCGTGAAAGTGGAGAACAAACACCTTCTTGTCCTCCTACTCTGCACTGGGGGCCAACTTGGACTTCTTCACAGAAGTCCTGTCAGGAATCGGGGCGCTCTTTCGTTTTTTAGTTTTAATTTTAAATTATAATGATTGGTGCCGGTCTCAATTGGTGAGTATTGGACTCTTTGGTCTGGCCTCAGTGATCCTAGGGACTGTCTGGGTTGGCTCCATTCAGCAGAGTTTACTCCTGTGTGGTAAGACAGGAGTAAAGTCTGCTGAATGGGGCCAACCCAGACAGTTCCCAGGACCACAGAGGCACGCAAGCCTCCACGCCACGACAAGGCAGAGTCCATGTGGAGGATAAAATGGGAACAGAAATACAAAAAGACAAAAGAAAAGTCATGTCTTACAAGATGCCATGAGCAGGACTTACACTGCGTATGATGAAAGGAAATGGAAAATAAAATTCAGAATGCCACATCAGGTCTTACACTGCCTGCTGGATCAAAGGGAAACCAAAGCAAAAAACAGGATACCACATTGGGTCTTACACTGCCTGCTGCATCAAAGGAAAAAATCCTCTCTGTTTTGTCACGCTCTTGTCACTGACTGAACTCGTTCCAAGCGACACGCTCAGCTTGTAGTCCAGCGGTGACAGAGGACGACCATAAAACACCTCCTTCAGTGCAAGCTCGCACTGGAATGCCCTCCATGTGGCATTGAATCATGGAGGACAAACACCTCCTTGTCCTCCTCCTCTGCACCGGAGGCCGACTTGTACTTCTTCACAGAAGTCAGGGCGCTCTTTAGTTTTTTTGTTTGTTTGGTGCCGTTCTGCATCTGGTCACTGTTTGCCTCCTCAATTTTGCGCTTTATGCCTGGACATCCGCATACACGCACCGACTGAACATGCTCAGGTATCAGGTGAGATGTGCACGCTTTGGTCTGACCTCAGTGATCCTGAGGCCAGACCAACAGTTTCAAACTTCCCAGGAAGGGGACCACAGGAGAGAAAACCAATCCGCAAAAAAAGGTTCGTAACAATTAACGATAGGTCATGCCAGTTAGACTACTCATACAACCTTTTTTTAGTGTCCTTGTTGGTCAGTGCAGTGGTTCACTACAGACACATTTTGAGGCCCTAATCTAGTCTGGTGGGATGTGTAGTAACTAGTATTGTGAAAATGTGTAGTGACGAGGAGGGAGGGGGGAGTATAGTGTTGAAAATGTTATCAGTGTTTATAACAACACGTCTTTTTGTCAGTTACTCCTCAAAGCCTGTGCTGTGTGGGAGTATAACTGAACATGCTCAGGTATCAGGTGACTTGTGGACTCTTTGGTCTGGCTTCTGTGATCCTAGGGACTGTCTGGGTTGGCTCCATTCAGCAGAGTTTACTCCTATGTGGTAAGGCAGGAGTAAACTCTGCTGAGTGGGGCCAACCCAGACAGTTCCCAGGACCACAGAGGCACGCAAGCCTCCATGCCACGTCAAGGCAGAGTCCATGTGGAGGTTTTTTTTTTTTCTTTTTGCTATGAAAACTGAACAACCTAAGTAACCTATCTAACAATCTACTAAACTACTACTATTGAACAATGAATAATTCAATAACATTACGATCTACCTAACTAAACTACTACTAATCTAATTCTAGTAACACACACTACTTTCTTTTTGGGTTTTTATTTATTTTTTTGCTATGAACAATGAACAATGAACAACCTAAATAAGTCACTTATCTAAAAATCTACCTAACTGAACAATCTACTACTAAAGTTCTACAATTGTAACATTACAATCTACCTAACTAAACTACTACTAATCTAATTCTAGTAACACACACAACTTTCTTTTGGGGTTTTTATTTATTTTTTGCTATGAACAATGAACAACCTAAATAAGTCACTTATCTAAAAATCTACCTAACTGAACAATCTACTACTACAGTTCTACAATTGTAACATTACAATCTACCTAACTAAACTACTACTAATCTAATTCTAATGCGCACACACACACACACACACACACTGTATCACACTCACTCCTTTGTTTTTGTGGGATTTTTTCGTATTCTTTTTATTTTTTGTTTACGCAGAACACACACGAGCAGTAACAGTAACTCCCACTAACAACACATTAACTTCTTTTCTTAGTAAAGCCCTCGAATGGCCTCACAGGCACTAACTCTGCTTCACAGGCTTTAATGTATTCCTTGTAGGCATCTCTATGGGTCTGGTCCTTGTCTAGCCCTATAAATGAGAGGAGACCAAGGAATGGATCTGGAGGCAGGCAAGAAGCGGACGACCTGCTTCCTAATGTCAGATTGCTTGCTCAGGGCTTTTTTGGCCAAACATTGTCAATGACAGGACCACAGAGAATGTAGAATCATAATTAAGGTCCAGTGTTGCCTTCGCTATGGCCTTGTCCAAGACCATCAAGATGAACTTTTGGTCCTGGGCCAACACATTAAAATTGGACGGGTCAATTCAATTCAATTCAATTCAATTCAAATAGAGCAGGTCTAACAAGGTCAGGTATCACGTGAGTTGTGGACTCTTTGGTCTGTCCTCAGTGGTCCTAGGGACAGGAATAGCTCTGTTGTGTAGATTCAATCTGCAGAGTCCCTGGGATCACTGAGGCACGCTAGCCCCCACGCCACGTCAAGGCAGAGTCCATGTGGAGGATTAAATGGGAACAGAAATACAAAAAGACAAAAGAAAAGTCACGTCTTACAAGATGCCATGATCAGGACTTACACTGCGTATGATGAAAGAAAAATTTAAATAAAAAATCAGGATGCCACATCGGGTCTTACACTGCCTGCTTGATCAAACAAATTAACTAATTATCTAACTAACCTAACAATCTACCTAATTGAACAATCTACTAAACTACTACTATTGAACAATGAAAGATGAACAACCTAACTAACTAACTAACAATCTACCTATCTGAACAATCTATTAAACTACTACTATTGAACAATGAACAATCATAACCTAACAATCTACCTTACTAAACAGCTACAGAACATACACAAACCGTAGGGGGGGGGTTGGGCTGTTGTTATTTTTTTTTTTTGTTTAGTTTAATGATTAACTCGGACGGTTTGGTTTCATTCTGTTTGCTCGGCGGCCTCGGGGGTCCCAGCCCAAATATCCCCTTCACCTTGTCCTTGAGACTCTCCTTGCTAGGTTGTTTGTTCATGGCCCAAGCTAGAGGAGTTTAGTATGGGAGTTCTCCTACTCCTCTGCACTGGAGGCCGACTTGGACTTCTTCACAGAAGTTTTGTCAGGAATCAGGGCGCTCTTTCGTTTCTTAGTTTGTTTGGTGCCGTTCTGCATCTTGTCACTATTTGACTCCTCCGGTCTGTGCCTGGACATGCACACTTAAGCCCCACGTCAAGACAGAGTCCATGTGGAGTTTTTTTTAATTTTTTTTTATTAGTTTAAGACACACAAGTGTCCTTTATCATAAAAAGAAACATTTTTACAGATTGAAAGTGAAAAGGGTGGTTTAGTGGCTTTGTACATTATATGGGCTTTAAATGTCCCTCCCTGAGGTTAGAATAAATTAAGGCCAGGAGCCACGGTCTGTAGCCACGGTCTGTAGGATAAGGGGTATCGACATGAGTGCACCCCGGTGCAGGACGTTTCTGGTGAATATCTTTTGACAGGAAGGTACCAGAGATACGGGAGGCAGACGTACCCCACCAAAGCCGCCTAGCGTCTTTCCGACGGCGCTGAGCCCGAGTCTGTGCGCCCTTCCCCCCCGGGAGATGTGGAGTCGGGCAGCACATGTGCTTCCAGCCGTAGCTGCAGCACAAATGGTGCAGCGGGTAGTTGCTTTTCACAGCCAAATTTGAGGCACTTCCTGTGGTGCCAGAGTCACAAAAATTGAGCCCCACTATTGGGGGGATGTCAGTTTTCAGTCAGATGCGGTCGCAGGTGTCTAGCCCTTCGCACGGCCGAGCAGGGCACAGAAACGTCACTCGACGAGGCCCTGCCATCGTTTACGCCGTGACCTCTTGACCTTTGGTTTCTGCCAAACACACACACGCACACACACGCACACACAAACGAGCTGTAAGACTAACTCACACTAACAACGTGTTAATGGACACGTAGTCACTGTGTCAGCAGATGTCTTGTCTTAGGGTTAGGGTTAGTGATGTGTACCAGCTCTTCAGGAGATAGAAGACCAGGAAGGCACCAGGTCCAGACGGCATCTCACCCTCCTGTCTATAAGTCTGCGCTGACCAGCTGTCCCCCATCTTCACAAGGACCACAGGAGATGTGTGAAGTCCCCTCCTGCTTCAGACACTCAACAAAAATCCCAGTCCCAAAGAAACCCTCCATCTCATGACTGAATGACTACACCCCCTTCGCCCTGATGTCTGTAGTCATGAAAACATTTGAGAGACTTGTGTAGTGGAAATTCTTCTCAACGTTGAGAGGTGCTAAGTCTCTGAAGAACTTTCAAGCCGGTGTGATAATCAAGTCACTTTAATTCATGCAGCATGGAGAGAAGGTCACGCAGTGAATGTTCTCTCCAGACTTCCAAAATGCTCTCTCTTATATACATTTCAGTACATCTCATTACTAGGAAGGACCAGGAAGCAGAGCTGCTGTCTTACACACTTCTGTGCGCTTTCTTTAGAACAGTCACCCACCCAAAACCCCATAGAGACTGTGTCTGTCCCCCGACCACCTAAATTATTTAAAGAAATAAAAACAAGAGGAGTTCAACATAAAAATCTAATAAAAATTAAAACTAACTCCTCAGTAGCACTAAATAAGAGAATGAAATGTGGGCTGTTAAATATCAGGTCTCTGTCCTCTAAAGCTGTTTTAGTGAATGAATTAATATCAGATTATGATATTGATTTACTTTGTCTTACTGAGACCTGGTTGTCCCACGAGGAGTATGTTAGCCTAAATGAATCCACCCCCCAGTCATATTAATACTCACATTCCTCGAGGCACTGGCCGAGGAGGTGGAGTAGCAGCCATATATGATTCGAGCGTTTTAATGGACCCTAAACCTAAACTAAATTATAATTCATTTGAAAGCCTTGTTCTTAGTCTTTCTCACCCAAACTGGAAAACACTGCAGCTAGTTCTATTTGTTATAGTGTACCGCGCTCCTGGACCGTACTCTGATTTTATATCTGAATTCTCAGAAGTTCTATCAAGTTTAGTCCTTAAATCAGATAAAGTAATTCAGTCAGGACCACTTTCGTCAAAATATCTTATATTCCAAGCAGAATTTACATTTGGTGATATGGCTCTGTTCTGGGACCTCCTTGTCCTTCTGCGTGCCTACGTGGAAAACCTTAAGTCAGGGAGAGCACACCTCCCTGCCCTTCCATGTGCCTACATGGAAAAGTTTAAGACAAGGAGAGCGGCAGCAGAGACCCCCCAGGGTACAGAACAGAGCAAGCATCAATGGCAATCAGAAAATGACATTGATTAATTAGAAACAACATAAAAAGGGAGGAGCTGGGGTGGAGGTGGGTGCAAAAGGCTTGTAGAGGAGCAGCAGAGATAGGCAGGCAGGCTAAAGCAGCTTAAATAAGGCGCCATGCATGATGTTTGCCAATTGGATGCTTGAGGAAATCAGGTGAGCTGTCAGCTGACTGTGTATGGTATCCAATGGGAAGCTTAGAGGAATCAGCTGATATATGTTTATGACTAGCTGTGATCGTATATTTAAGAGCAAAAATGCATGGTCTGATTTTGAATTGATAGTCAACTAACAGAAAATCGCCTAAGAGATGGAGTATGAAAGCAGTTGCAGTTATTTAAGAGAATCCAGCAGAGAGCGTCTGATAAGGTATCAAATATCTGGGGCTGCTGTAACAACCAAAGGTGAGCCTAACTGAGAAGTACATTTCTCTTCATTTAAACCGAACAGATGCCAATGTGAAGGTGTAATGCATGACTTAAAGGTTCTCATGGATCCTGGTGGAGCCTCCTGCCATGGTCCTGCTTGACTGCCATTGCCAATACTGTTGTTGCTGTGCACCTGTCTGTCTCTCTCTCTCTCTCTCTCCCCCCTCCCCCCCAACTGGTCGAGACAGACGACCACCCACCTAGAGCCGGAGGATCTGTCCTAGGTTTCTGCCTTTTAACAGGCAGTTTTTCCTTGCCCTTGTCGCCAAGTGCTTGCTCATGGTGGTACTGTTGGGTCTCTGTAATTAATGTTAAAGAGTTCGGTCTAGACCTGCTCTATTTGAAAAGTGTCCTGAGATAACTTCTGTTATGAATTGGCGCTATACAAATAAAATTGAATTGAATTGAAATTAAATGCATCTGTGACATCTGCCTTGGCTAGCCACGTGCCTCTACATGCTTCTTTAATCAACTGATGGCATTGTAGATTATAGCATAAAATAAGGAAAAAGTGCCAGAGGATTTAAACTATTCATGCCTTAGTTTCGCCGTTGCAAGAGCAGACAAATTAATAATTATGTTTATTTATTTTCCCTGAATATTTCCTGGTAGCTATACCTTAATGCTTGTTGAGAAGGCGATTTATGAATGGACCAATATGAACCTTTTGTTATACTTTCTTCAGTAAAGCATCGACTATCTCAGCTCTTGTAAAACAGATTGTAGGTTTTGGCAACCAAGTCAGTCCAGCTAAGAACCATGAACCAGCCCTATAACAGATAATTCACTAAACAGCTTTTAGATGCTTTCTTAGCTCCTTCCCCAGCTCAGGGACGTTTACTGGGGTTGAAGGTTTATCTCTCATGCCCCCTTTTTGAGAGGCAGCACGTTCTTCCCTATGGTGATTGGGACTGCACTTCCCAGCATTCTCGGCGGGAATGTGACGCCGTCAAAACAAGCTGCTGTGACGTCATCGTCAAGCACTGCACCTGTGGAACCATGCACTCTACCTGCAGACAGCAAAGAGGGAAACAGGCCAACTGCGGACGAAGACTGGCCGGCCTGATGTGCCGAACCGAACCCTGGACCCTTGAACCCATGACGGCAAGCGACAACCGGATGTTGGACAGAGCAAGACAGGCGGAGCCGGCCGCTGCGCCTGGGACCCGTGCTCCCCTGGAAGGCAGTGCAGCGCCGGAGCCAGAGCCGGGACCGCAGCGGAGCCGCAGGAGCAATTCCTCCCCCCTTCTGCGGACCCCCCAGAACCAGAGCAGCCGGACAGAACTGCAGATGTTGTTCAAAAACGACACTCTCCCCAACAGCCGAGATAGCTGCTGAGACTTCACAATGCAATCGACCCGCCATGATACTCACCGCAGACAGGACAAGTAGAAACAACCGACAAACCACAAGTAACGCACACAACATCCTAGCAAAAGGCTTGTAGAGGAGCAGCAGAGATAGGGAGGCAGGCTAAAGCAGCTTAAATAAGGCGCCATGCATGATGTTTGCCAATTGGATGCTTGAGGAAATCAGGTGAGCTGTCAGCTGACTGTGTATGGTATCCAATGGGAAGCTTAGAGGAATCAGCTGATGTATGTGTATGACTAGCTGTGATCTTATGATATAGCTGTAACTGAAAGCTAAGCCTGACTTCGTGCCCTGCCTGAACTAACGCTATGCTCAATTTATTGTAGGTGATTTTAATATTCATGTGGATGTTGACAGTGACAGCCTTAGTAATGCATTTATATCATTAATAGACTCAATTGGCTTCTGTCAGAGTGTAAATAAACCAACTCATTGTTTTAATCACACTCTTGACCTTGTTTTATCATATGGCATTGATATTGAACATTTAATAGTCTTCCCACATAATCCTTTCCTATCTGACCATTATTTAATAACTTTTGAATTCATGTTGTTAGATTATAAGCCATTAGGCAAAACTTCCTACAGCAGATGTCTATCTGACAGTGCTGTAGCTAAATTTAAGGAGATTCCTTCAGTGTTTAATTCAATGCCATGTCTGAATTTAACAGAATCCTATAACGACTTTAGTCCCTCTGAAATTGATAATCTTGTCGATAGTGCTACAGGCTCACTACGAAGAACATTAGACTCTATCGCTCCTATAAAAAGGAAATTATTAAAACATAGGAGACTAGCACCATGGTACAACCACCAAACCCGCCAGTTAAAGCAAATAGCTAGGAAATCTGAAAGGAAATGGCGCTCTTCCAAATTATCAGAATATCGCTCAATTTGGCATCATATTCTTAAAACTTATAGAAAGGCCCTCCGTAATGCCAGAGGAGCCTATTACTCAGCACTAATAGAAGAAAATAAGAATAACCCTAGGTTCCTCTTCAGCACTGTAGCCAGACTGACAGAGAGCCACAGCTCTATTGAGCCACATATCCCCATAAACTTAATTAACAATGACTTCATGAGCTTCCTCTATAATAATATTCTTACTATTAGAGAAAAAATTAATCACCAACTGCCATCAACAGTTATCAGTGGCTCTCCAAGTTCAGGGACTTCTGTCAATGTAAACTTAGATATATATTTAGACTGTTTTTCTGCTATCGATCTTCATCAGTTAACTTCAATCATTTCTTCATCGAAGCCATCAACCTATCTATTAGACCCGATCCCAACTAGGCTGCTTAAAGAAGTTGTTCCCTTAATTGGCACTTCTTTACTGGATATGATTAATCTTTCTTTATTATCAGGATATGTACCACAGTCCTTTAAAGTAGCTGTAATTAAACCCCTTCTTAAAAAGTCCACTCTTGACCCAGGGGTTTTAGCCAACTATAGACCGATTTCTAACCTCCCCTTCCTCTCTAAGATTCTGGCTAAAGTAGTCGCCAAAGAGTTGTGTGACTTTCTACATAACAATAGTTTATTTGTGACGCGTTCCATCAAAATGAGTCGGATGTCGCAGCGGCCCGTTTGTGTAGAAACACGTTTTTACAAGAAAATACAATTTTGGGCTATTTTTAGTTTTTACATGTTTCTAATTAAATAAAGTCTCAGCTTTCATACCATGTTTAATGTAAAATACAAAGGATAAATATAGCTAGCATAAATAAAATGAAACAGGTTTCAGAGTTCAAAACACCGGCTAGCGTGTTTGTGTCATCTACGTCATCTGTCAACTGTCAGTTTAGATAGACACGGACACAGAGACAGATTGACAGATTGACAGCTTAGACAAAATGAATTTTCGCGACGACGAAATTGCTCAACTTTTAAATTCAATTCCTGTAAGACATGGTACTTCAGACGACAACTGGATCGACCTTATTACGGACTTTTTCACCGCACCGGCAGCTGAGAGTGAGAGTGACAGCGGCGGCTCGACCTCCGGTATTTCGCTCTACCGACACCGGCCGGCTCCGGCGAAGAAAGTGAGTGTGACGGAGGCCAGGAGGAAGATATTCCACTCGTGGCTGACCCGATGGTAGCATACAATGTCTCTGATTATAATTATGTAAAGCAGTAAAGCAGTAAAGTTTATTTATTTGAATATAAACTGTCTATAAATGTCTTTCAATTCATTTGGAATATGGCGGAATGTTGATTGCTATCTTTAGAGCCCTTTTTCTCAAAAACAAGGTTTGGTGACAATCGACCTTTGGAAGAGCGTGTCTCATACAATTTTTGGAGTAGAAAAATAATTTTGGTATCTCCATAAAGCTGAGACTTTCCTCTTTACAGCCAAGAAGAAAACTCAAAATGAGTTTCTGGGTCAAAGTGACTCAAAATGATGGAGCAGGTCACATTTGAGGATTTTCAGTCAGGATTTAGAGTTCATCATAGCACAGAGACAGCTCTGGTTAAAGTTAATAATGACCTTCTGACTGCTTCTGACAATGGATTTGTCTCTGTACTTGTATTATTAGATCTTAGTGCTGCATTTGACACCATTGACCATAGTATTCTTTTGCAGAGACTTGAGCATCAAATTGGCATTAAAGGAACCGCACTAAGCTGGTTTAAGTCATATTTATCAGAACTCTCGCAGTTTGTACATGTTAACGATGAATCTTAAATAAATACTACAGTTAGTCATGGAGTTCCACAAGGTTCTGTACTTGGACCAATACTATTTACTTTATATATGCTCCCTTTAGGCAACATTATTAGGAATCACTCCATTAACTTTCACTGTTATGCAGATGATACGCAGTTATATCTATCAATCAAGCCCAATGAAATTAATCAATTATCTAAATTACAAACATGTCTTAAGGACATAAAATCCTGGATGAGCTGCAATTTTCTGATGTTAAACTCAGAAAAATTCTTGTTCTTGGCCCCAAAAACCTTAGAGACTCACTGTCTAAAGATATAGTTACTCTAGACAGCATTAACTTGGCCTCTAGCACCACTGTCAGGAATCTTGGAGTTGTCTTTGATCAGGATTTGTCATTTAACTCCCACATAAAGCAGACCTCTAGGACTGCCTTCTTTCATTTACGTTATATTAGAAAAATTAGACACATACTATCACAGACAGATGCAGAAAAACTAATCCATGCATTTGTTACTTCAAGGCTGGATTACTGCAACTCTTTATTATCAGGTTGCCCCAATAAGTCCATTAAAACACTCCAATTAATTCAAAACGCTGCAGCACGAGTACTGACAGGAACTAGAAAAAGAGATCACATCTCTCCTGTACTAGCTTCTCTGCATTGGCTCCCTGTAAAATGTAGAATAGAATTTAAAATCCTCCTCCTCACCTATAAAGCTCTTCATGGTCAGGCCCCTTCATATCTTGAAGAGCTCATAGTACCCTATTACCCCTCTAGAACACTACGTTCTCTGAATGCTGGGCTACTTGTGGTTCCTATAGTCTCTAAAAGTAGAACAGGAGCCAGAGCCTTCAGTTACCAAGCTCCTCTCCTGTGGAACCAGCTTCCATTTGTGGTTCGGGAGGCAGACACCCACAGGACCAACGAGCTGGGGGGCTCGTGAATCAGCCTGTGTAGTTTTAGGTTAAAGGGACAGAGTTGCAGAGGTTGTTTTTTTTTAATGTATATACTGAGAGGATGGTCTCCAATGACCTTTGACCTTGACTGAGGCCTCCCCAGACCAGTTGCTCTTTTGACCTCATTTGGTCACCAAAGCAGATGGAGGCCTGAACCTTGAACTAGGAGATCCCTGAGATGTGTAAAATCATGTTATCCAGGTAACATGTTATGTTGCTACTACCATACTGAAAGTAGCTTCAGTAATAACTTTGGGCCTCCAACATCTAGAACCTGGTTTGGACATGTAATATAAGTGCTTCCTGACAAGTTCAGCTCATTTGGAGCTATATGGGCCCAGTTATGTGCCTAAAACTGTAGAACAAATTCAAATGGAGCGAACGCTCATGGGCAGATGACAAGACTGAGAGGGTTCAAACCACCACAGGACTGGCCCACGTGGAGTGCAAAATCACTGACAAAACTTTCAGCCTCCTAGCCTGAGAGGAAAAAGGTTTTTCTGGTTGGACCAAGAAAGATCCAGACCCTTGGACTTATACACCCTTAGACCATCTGTAGGTGTTGGTGCTTGATTGGCCTGTTAATTGAATCCTTGGGGCTACATCCACCAAAGTTTATACGCATTATCTAGGCCCACCAAGGACCATGCCCTGTGAATTGCAATTGCAGATTTTCTTTTAATATATACAATGAAAGGATGATCTCCAATGACCTTTGACACTGACTGATGCCTTCACAGACCAGTTGCTCTTTTGACCTGGTTTGGTCACCAAAGCAGATGGAGGCCTGAAACTGGTTTAGAAAGGTTTGGTCAGTGATTCTGCACTATTGGTCAGATCTAACATTACAGTATAGACCCTTTATTTATTAAAAGTACAAAGGTGGCTCGAGAATAACTTTGACCTGTTTGGCCAAATATGGACCTCATTGGCAGATGGAAAGACTGAGAGGGTTCAAACCACCACAGGACTGGACCACATGGAGTGCAGAATAACTGACAAAACTTTTAGCTTGAGATCCCTGAGATGTTTAGCTAAACCTTGTGAAGATTTAAATGCTAGGTTAAAACACTACTGCTCTAAGTAGACCACTCATACACTCGGACTCAATAATAAACTGTTATGTGCAATAGATACTCAAACATGCAGATTTTTAAAATTATCCATTATGCACCGTTGCCATTGTCTTGCCGTTGTTTCTGTTTGTCACTGTATGTCGTTGTTGTTGGTTTTTTGTCTTTTTCCTGTTTATATTGTATATACTGTTATATTTATTTATTATTCTCCTATCCTCTCGCTGCTGCAATAACCGGAATTTCCCCACTGTGGGATGAATAAAGGCTATTCTATTCTATTCTATTCTATTCTATTCTATTACTGGACTTATGAACTGCGGAAAAATAAATTCCACTATTTTTCAAGTTGAGCAGTTCTATTGAAAACATCAAATTCAAGGAACTCTGTATGGTGACTGAACATTTTAATGTTGCATAAGTTTTGAACAGTTTTCAATTCCTCCTGCCTTCTCCTTTCTTCCCGTCATTCTTGAAATTTCCTTCTTTTCAAAGGTATCTTCCAGGTTTTTTCTGCTGCTCCACTTGATCCTTCTTCACTTTCCCTCTCACTCTTCTCCAGATGCTCCTCTTTTAACTTTCTCTTTTGCACTTCTTTAGCTTTACTCCTCGGCATCACCACAGGCTCATCTTTAATCTTTGTTTCTCTCTTCATTCCCTTTTCACTCTTACTTTTCATCTTCTCCAAAGTCTTCTCTTGAATCTTTGTTTCTCTCTTCTTTCCCTTTTCACTCTTACCCTCCATATTCTCCAAAGTCTTGTCTTGAATCTTTGTTTCTCTCTTCTTTCCCTTTTCACTCTTACCCTCCATATTCCACTCTTTGGACACAGTTTCCCCCATGGATCCTTTATGTTAAGTAAATAATGATTGGTTACTATTGAAATTTGTACCAGTATTTATCCTTTGCATTGTAGTATGTATTTACCTGAGGGAATCATCTGTCCAACTGTGGATCCAGCCTGGTGTTCAATGTTGTCACCTTAAAAGTGTATAAATACAGAAATATATATATGCAACTTTTCTTGTCCAGGCTCTATTACTTCACTTTGTCATATTTTTCCATAATTACCAGATATTGGCATGATGACTTCAAACAAAGATGACTGGTGGAAAATCATCTTATTCACCATATTGACTCGGTCACACACAGTTTTTGTTGAGTGAGTTGTCAAAATCGTTGCTGTTCCTGGGCTTACAAAAGCCTGCTGCATCTAAAAAAATTAAAATAAAAAAGATGTTAAAATATGTTCTCGATCATCTAGTTCGTCTAGCTCGGATGTTCAGGTGTGTTTTAGTGCAGTGCTCTTACACCAGGACGGACTTTGACTGCCACCTTGTCATTCTGTGGGAAAAGGTCAAAGCATGTTGTAAACAGTTTAGAAAGCCACTAATTATTAACACAAAGCGAGCAGATCTACTTCACAGTCAGAAGTTATCATTTTGATTTGTTGGCCTTATAGAAACCCATTTTATCACCTACACACAATGGCAAAGATCCAACATCTATGTAAGAGTCCCTTTATTGTAAAGAATGGGCCTGATGTCTAAACAAGTCTGTTTACTGTAAAATACTTTTTCTGACTTGAGTAACAGCTTTTCTTGTGTTTGTGTTATATGTGGTATATGGTGGTATATGTTGACATTATACTTACTACAGGTGTCTTGAGAGTGACAGGACTCAGTGAAACCAGGGCTGTATTCAGTTTTAGGTCTGGAGATTGGCTCATCAATGCTCGTGTATCCTGTTAATTTATCAATATGAATTAAAGAAGAAATGAAACAGACAAGTGTGGGTTTTAAAAGCCAAGTTTCAAGTTTTTATTTTGCTAATGTGGTAAAACTTTATCTTTTTGTGATATGATTATTGCTTGTTTGATGTACTAGCCACTTCACTTACCTCATTCTGCAACACATCTTCCTCACCACTTTCCCCCATATTTCCTTTTGACAGGGCTTCCTCTTCTTTCTCAGGCAGACATAGACTCTCTCCTCTCGTACACTCCTCCTCTGATTCCTTTTCTGTTACTCTCAGTGCACGGACCCTTGAACCAACCCGCTCAACTTCAGATGAGCTCCTCAGCTGGTTTTATGAAAGACAAAAATAATTTGTTCATTTGGACTGAAAGCTTTTAGTATTTTCCGAAGCATTTACACTGATAATGACTCACCTCTCTTTGCAGGACAGAGCTCTCAGATCTCTTTCTTTTGGCCACCTTGTGAACCCTTCCTATGATCTGTTCATCCTCTTCTTCAAAATCACCCTCTGATTCCTCCTGTGTGGTTTTAATTCATTAAAACTAACTCATTTAGCTCTGAAGGTCTTCAGTACTTTTAAACACTTAAACTGATGATATATCTCACCTCTCTTTGCAGGACAAGGCTCTCAGATCTCTTTCTTTTGGTCACCTTGTGAACCCTTTCTAGGACTTGTTCCTCCTCTTCTTCAGAATCATTCTCAGATTCCTGCTGTGTGGGTTTCCATTCATCAGCGGAGCCATCACCTTCAGATGAACTAAAGCTCTGTTTTTAGGTAAAACAAGATTCATTTTACTGATTTTGAATTGAAAGCTTGTAGAATGTGGGGAAGCACTGAATCTAATTATTACTCTCACCTCTATTCTCTGGAAAGGGCACTCAACCTCCCTTTTATCTGTTCCATCCTGTTTAAAAGAGGTCATCTTCTGTTTTTTAATGAAAAGTCAAAAGAGTATGAAAAGCTTTGTAATATGTGGAAGTACTGAAAACTGTCAAAACTCACCATTTGTTGGTTCAAAGGCACAGATGCACTTTTCTCACACAGCTGGTAAGTCCTTTTTGGCACATGTTCCTCATCCTCTTCAGGATCTGGTACTGTTTTTTCTGCTGCTCCACTTGACCCTTCTTCACTTTCCCTCTCACTCTTCTCCAGATGCTCCTCTTTTAACTTTCTCTTTTGCACTTCTTTAACTTTACTTCTCGTCATCACCACAGGATCTTGAATCTTTGTTTCTCTCTTCTTTCCCTTTTCACTCTTACTTTTCATCTTCTCCAAAGTCTTCTCTTGAAACTTTGTTTCTCTCTTCTTTCCCTTTTCACTCTTACCCTCCATGTTCTCCAAAGTCTTCTCTTGAATTTTTGTTTGTCTCTTCTTTCCCTTTTCACTCTTATCCTCCATGTTCTCCAAAGTCTTCTCTTGAATTTTTGTTTCTCTCTTCTTTCCCCTTTTACTCTTACCCTCCATGTTCTCCAAAGCCTTTTCTTGAATCTTTGTTTCTCTCTTCTTTCCTTTTTCGCTCTTACCCTCCATCTTCTCCAGAGACTTATCTTGAATCTTTGTTTCTCTCTTCTTTCCCTTTTCACTCTTACCTTCCATGTTCTCCAAAGTCTTCTCTTGAAACTTTGTTTCTCTCTTCTTTCCCTTTTCACTCTTACCCTTCATGTTCTCCAAAGTCTTCTCTTGAATCTTTGTTTCTCTCTTCTTTCCTTTTTTACGCTTACCCTCCATGTTCTCCAGAGACTTCTCTTGAATCTTTGTTTCTCTCTTCTTTCCCTTTTCACTCTTATCCTCCATGTTCTCCAAAGTCTTCTCTTGAATTTTTGTTTCTCTCTTCTTTCCCCTTTTACTCTTACCCTCCATGTTCTCCAAAGCCTTTTCTTGAATCTTTGTTTCTCTCTTCTTTCCTTTTTCGCTCTTACCCTCCATCTTCTCCAGAGACTTATCTTGAATCTTTGTTTCTCTCTTCTTTCCCTTTTCACTCTTACCTTCCATGTTCTCCAAAGTCTTCTCTTGAATCTTTGTTTCTCTCTTCTTTCCCTTTTTACTCTTACCCTCCATGTTCTCCAAAGCCTTCTCTTGAATTTTTGTTTGTCTCTTCTTTCCCCTTTTACTCTTACCCTCCATGTTCTCCAAAGTCTTTTTTGAATCGTTGTTTCTCTCTTCTTTCCCTTTTCACTCTTACTCTCCATCTTCTCCAAGGTCTCTTCCAGAATCGTTTTCTTTGTCTTTTGTCCTGCTCTACCCTCATTGTGGATCTTTTCCTCTGCCCTTTGTCCTTCTTCACCATCACTGTCCATCTTCTCCAAAGTCTCTTCCTGTGTCTCTTTCTCTGTCTTTTGTCCTTCTTTTAGCTTATTTCTGTCACCTTCAATCTTTGACATCTCCAAATAGCCCTCATCCACTTCACCTTCTTTTTCTTGTCCTTCATATTCTCCCCCCTTTGTTCAGGCAGGCTCTTGTGCAATGTTGTGTCTCCCACTGAGACTTCATTCTCCAATAGCCACTCTTTGGACACAGTTTCCCCCATGGATCCTTTATGTTAAGTAAATAATGATTGGTTACTATTGAAATTTGCACCAGTATTTATCCTTTGCATTGTACTATGTATTTACCTGAGGGAATCATCTGTCCAACTGTGGATCCAGCCTGGTGTTCAATGTTGTCACCTTAAAAGTGTATAAATACAGAAATATATATATGCAACTTTTCTTGTCCAGGCTCTATTACTTCACTTTGTCATATTTTTCCATAATTACCAGATATTGGCACGATGACTTCAAACAAAGATGACTGGTGGAAAATCATCTTATTCACCATATTGACTCGGTCACACACAGTTTTTGTTGAGTGAGTTGTCAAAATCGTTGCTGTTCCTGGGCTTACAAAAGCTTGCTGCATCTAAAAAAATTAAAATAAAAAAGATGTTAAAATATGTTCTCGATCATCTAGTTCATCTAGCTCGGATGTTCAGGTGTGTTTTAGTGCAGTGCTCTTACACCAGGACGGACTTTGACTGCCACCTTGTCATTCTGTGGGAAAAGGTCAAAGCATGTTGTAAACAGTTTAGAAAGCCACTAATTATTAACAAAAAGCGAGCAGATCTACTTCACAGTCAGAAGTTATCATTTTGATTTGTTGGCCTTATAGAAACCCATTTTATCACCTACACACAATGGCAAAGATCCAACATCTATGTAAGAGTCCCTTTATTGTAAAGAATGGGCCTGATGTCTAAACAAGTCTGTTTACTGTAAAATACTTTTTCTGACTTGAGTAACAGCTTTTCTTGTGTTTGTGTTATATGTGGTATATGGTGGTATATGTTGACATTATACTTACTACAGGTGTCTTGAGAGTGACAGGACTCAGTGAAACCAGGGCTGTATTCAGTTTTAGGTCTGGAGATTGGCTCATCAATGCTCGTGTATCCTGTTAATTTATCAATATGAATTAAAGAAGAAATGAAACAGACAAGTGTGGGTTTTAAAAGCCAAGTTTCAAGTTTTTATTTTGCTAATGTGGTAAAACGTTATCTTTTTGTGATATGATTATTGCTTGTTTGATGTACTAGCCACTTCACTTACCTCATTCTGCAACACATCTTCCTCACCACTTTCTTTTGACAGGGCTTCCTCTTCTTTCTCAGGCAGACTTGGACTCTCTCCTCTCGTACACTCCTCCTCTGATTCCTTTTCTGTTACTCTCAGTGCACGGATCCTTGAACCAACCCGCTCAACTTCAGATGAGCTCCTCAGCTGGTTTAATGAAAGACAAAAATAATTTGTTCATTTGGACTGAAAGCTTTTAGTATTTTCCGACGCATTTACACTGATAATGACTCACCTCTCTTTGCAGGACAGAGCTCTCAGATCTCTTTCTTTTGGCCACCTTGTGAACCCTTCCTATGATCTGTTCATCCTCTTCTTCAAAATCACCCTCTGATTCCTCCTGTGTGGTTTTAATTCATTAAAACTAACTCATTTAGCTCTGAAGGTCTTCAGTACTTTTAAACACTTAAACTGATGATATATCTCAACTCTCTTTGCAGGACAAGGCTCTCAGATCTCTTTCTTTTGGTCACCTTGTGAACCCTTTCTAGGACTTGTTCCTCCTCTTCTTCAGAATCATTCTCAGATTCCTGCTGTGTGGGTTTCCATTCATCAGCGGAGCCATCACCTTCAGATGAACTAAAGCTCTGTTTTTAGGTAACACAAGATTCATTTTACTGATTTTGAATTGAAAGCTTGTAGAATGTGGGGAAGCACTGAATCTAATTATTACTCTCACCTCTATTTTCTGGAAAGGGCACTCAACCTCCCTTTTATCTGTTCCATCCTGTTTAAAAGAGGTCATCTTCTGTTTTTTAATGAAAAGTCAAAAGAGTATGAAAAGCTTTGTAATATGTGGAAGTACTGAAAACTGTCAAAACTCACCATTTGTTGGTTCAAAGGCACAGATGCACTTTTCTCACACAGCTGGTAAGTCCTTTTTGGCACATGTTCCTCATCCTCTTCAGGATCTGGTACTGTTTTTTCTGCTGCTCCACTTGACCCTTCTTCACTTTCCCTCTCACTCTTCTCCAGATGCTCCTCTTTTAACTTTCTCTTTTGCACTTCTTTAACTTTACTTCTCGTCATCACCACAGGATCTTGAATCTTTGTTTCTCTCTTCTTTCCCTTTTCACTCTTATCCTCCATGTTCTCCAAAGTCTTCTCTTGAATTTTTGTTTCTCTCTTCTTTCCCCTTTTACTCTTACCCTCCATGTTCTCCAAAGCCTTTTCTTGAATCTTTGTTTCTCTCTTCTTTCTTTTTTCGCTCTTACCCTCCATCTTCTCCAGAGACTTATCTTGAATCTTTGTTTCTCTCTTCTTTCCCTTTTCACTCTTACCTTCCATGTTCTCCAAAGTCTTCTCTTGAATCTTTGTTTCTCTCTTCTTTCCTTTTTTACTCTTACCCTCCATGTTCTCCAAAGTCTTCTCTTGAATTTTTGTTTGTCTCTTCTTTCCCTTTTCACTCTTATCCTCCATGTTCTCCAAAGTCTTCTCTTGAATTTTTGTTTCTCTCTTCTTTCCCCTTTTACTCTTACCCTCCATGTTCTCCAAAGCCTTTTCTTGAATCTTTGTTTCTCTCTTCTTTCCTTTTTCGCTCTTACCCTCCATCTTCTCCAGAGACTTATCTTGAATCTTTGTTTCTCTCTTCTTTCCCTTTTCACTCTTACCTTCCATGTTCTCCAAAGTCTTCTCTTGAATCTTTGTTTCTCTCTTCTTTCCCTTTTTACTCTTACCCTCCATGTTCTCCAAAGTCTTCTCTTGAATTTTTGTTTGTCTCTTCTTTCCCCTTTTACTCTTACCCTCCATGTTCTCCAAAGTCTTTTTTTGAATCGTTGTTTCTCTCTTCTTTCCCTTTTCACTCTTACTCTCCATCTTCTCCAAGGTCTCTTCCAGAATCGTTTTCTTTGTCTTTTGTCCTGCTCTACCCTCATTGTGGATCTTTTCCTCTGCCCTTTGTCCTTCTTCACCATCACTGTCCATCTTCTCCAAAGTCTCTTCCTGTGTCTCTTTCTCTGTCTTTTGTCCTTCTTTTAGCTTATTTCTGTCACCTTCAATCTTTGACATCTCCAAATAGCCCTCATCCACTTCACCTTCTTTTTCTTGTCCTTCATATTCTCCCCCCTTTGTTCAGGCAGGCTCTTGTGCAATGTTGTGTCTCCCACTGAGACTTCATTCTCCAATAGCCACTCTTTGGACACAGTTTCCCCCATGGATCCTTTATGTTAAGTAAATAATGATTGGTTACTATTGAAATTTGCACCAGTATTTATCCTTTGCATTGTACTATGTATTTACCTGAGGGAATCATCTGTCCAACTGTGGATCCAGCCTGGTGTTCAATGTTGTCACCTTAAAAGTGTATAAATACAGAAATATATATATGCAACTTTTCTTGTCCAGGCTCTATTACTTCACTTTGTCATATTTTTCCATAATTACCAGATATTGGCACGATGACTTCAAACAAAGATGACTGGTGGAAAATCATCTTATTCACCATATTGACTCGGTCACACACAGTTTTTGTTGAGTGAGTTGTCAAAATCGTTGCTGTTCCTGGGCTTACAAAAGCCTGCTGCATCTAAAAAATTAAAATAAAAAAGATGTTAAAATATGTTCTCGATCATCTAGTTCGTCTAGCTCGGATGTTCAGGTGTGTTTTAGTGCAGTGCTCTTACACCAGGACGGACTTTGACTGCCACCTTGTCATTCTGTGGGAAAAGGTCAAAGCATGTTGTAAACAGTTAACAAAAAGCGAGCAGATCTACTTCACAGTCAGAAGTTATCATTTTGATTTGTTGGCCTTATAGAAACCCATTTTATCACCTACACACAATGGCAAAGATCCAACATCTATGTAAGAGTCCCTTTATTGTAAAGAATGGGCCTGATGTCTAAACAAGTCTGTTTACTGTAAAATACTTTTTCTGACTTGAGTAACAGCTTTTCTTGTGTTTGTGTTATATGTGGTATATGGTGGTATATGTTGACATTATACTTACTACAGGTGTCTTGAGAGTGACAGGACTCAGTGAAACCAGGGCTGTATTCAGTTTTAGGTCTGGAGATTGGCTCATCAATGCTCGTGTATCCTGTTAATTTATCAATATGAATTAAAGAAGAAATGAAACAGACAAGTGTGGGTTTTAAAAGCCAAGTTTCAAGTTTTTATTTTGCTAATGTGGTAAAACGTTATCTTTTTGTGATATGATTATTGCTTGTTTGATGTACTAGCCACTTCACTTACCTCATTCTGCAACACATCTTCCTCACCACTTTCTTTTGACAGGGCTTCCTCTTCTTTCTCAGGCAGACTTGGACTCTCTCCTCTCGTACACTCCTCCTCTGATTCCTTTTCTGTTACTCTCAGTGCACGGATCCTTGAACCAACCCGCTCAACTTCAGATGAGCTCCTCAGCTGGTTTTATGAAAGACAAAAATAATTTGTTCATTTGGACTGAAAGCTTTTAGTATTTTCCGAAGCATTTACACTGATAATGACTCACCTCTCTTTGCAGGACAGAGCTCTCAGATCTCTTTCTTTTGGCCACCTTGTGAACCCTTCCTATGATCTGTTCATCCTCTTCTTCAAAATCACCCTCTGATTCTGCCTGTGTGGTTTTAACTCATTAAAACTCTAACTCATTCAGCTCTGAAGATCTTCAGTACTTTTAAACACTTAAACTGATGATAGATCTCACCTCTCTTTGCAGGACAAGGCTCTCAGATCTCTTTCTTTTGTTTACCTTGTGAACCCTTTCTAGGACTTGTTCCTCCTCTTCTTCAGAATCATTCTCAGATTCCTGCTGTGTGGGTTTCCATTCATCAGCGGAGCCATCACCTTCAGATGAACTAAAGCTCTGTTTTTAGGTAACACAAGATTCATTTTACTGATTTTGAATTGAAAGCTTGTAGAATGTGGGGAAGCACTGAATCTAATTATTACTCTCACCTCTATTTTCTGGAAAGGGCACTCAACCTCCCTTTTATCTGTTCCATCCTGTTTAAAAGAGGTCATCGTCTGTTTTTTAATGAAAAGTCAAAAGAGTATTTAAAGCTTTGTAATATGTGGAAGTACTGAAAACTGTCAAAACTCACCATTTGTTGGTTCAAAGGCACAGATGCCCTTTTCTCACGCAGCTGGTAAGTCCTTTTTGGCACATGTTCCTCATCCTCTTCAGGATCTGGTACTGTTTCAGTTAGTGTGGTTTTCATATCACCTGCATCATCCTCATCAGATGAGCTCACCATCTTTTTCAGGAAAAATAAAGTATATTAAGCTCATTTTAGAATGACGTATTTTAATTTGTGTGTGGAAACACTGCCTGTCTCACCTGCTGGTCTGACGGCACAAGGATCTTGTTGCTGTACAGCTGGTTAAGCCTTTTTCTCACAGGCTTCTCTTGGCCCAATGGTTCATGCTCCTCCTCTTCATACCCCTGATTGTCTTCATTTTGTGCAGGTTCGTTGTCCTCCCTTTCAGAAGCAATGGTCATGGTTTTGTCTTTCTTGTGTTTCTCTCTGCGTTTCCATGTCTTTGCAGCATATGTAGAAATTGCCATCATTGACAATTCTCTACTCTGGAGTGTGACCTCTGCTGGGTCCTCCGCTGTGCAAAGAAATGGATAAAATGAATACAAGTTAATGGATACTACAAGAACAAATAGGTTTGGCATTGATTTAGATTGTTTAAAAAACCTTGATAAAATCTTTTGGCTGTGTTTGCATCATGGCACATAAAAGTCGTCACTTTCTGGTAGGTTTTATGGCCCAACTGCCGCTTGGCCTGGAGGAATGAATGTAAAAAAGAAATATATACAGGTGCAAAATTCATTAACTTTTTACCACACTTAATTGTTTTTAAGATACAAAAAAACATGAGAAGTTATCTCACATAAGTGGCAACAGAGGAGCGCAGCATGTTGAAAGTTGGGGCTGTCCCCAAGCCCATCCCCTCCCAGGCTTCCTTGAAATATTCAGACAGCTTCAGCAAGACGCCTCCACTGGTTGTGTGAAAGAAGGTAGAAGCCTCTTTGCCTCCTTCAATTCTGTTTCGAAGCAGGTTGTAACGCTGCAACCAGGAATACTCGCTTGGCTTGAGGGGTACAGCTGCTTCACCAAAGTACCTTTGAGTCTTGTGCTGTCCAACCTAATAATTCAGGAAAGTTGACTTTTCACTCTGACCAACTGATATAACAATGTGTATGTCTCTTGTGTCCTTTCAGTTTTTGTAATAATGTTTGCACTTACACGGATGATGCGGGCACCGTGCTTAGTCTTTTCTGCTGCCTTGACCTCCTTTGTGGTCATGTTGATCACAACACCCTTTCGGTGGCCTGTTGTTGCAATAATATAGCCACCCAGCAGTCCAAAAAACTCTTTCAGACATGTTCGGTCCTCTGGATGCTTCTCAAGGTCAACTGTAAAAGCAGAGGAAGGACATTGTATGCATTCACTCGCAATGATAATGTTCTTTACCTTAGTACCACACGTTGGCCACACAAAAGCAGCAGAGACCAGCCCATATATAAAAACCCAGTTTGTAGATGTTAATCCCTGTAATGTAAAATCTGCAGAACGGTATCTTCACCCAAAGTTTGAGTCTGGAGAAGCCCCATAACATTAAATAAACCTTATTTTTACAAATCTGAAACTTATGCTGAGCAATGATCCATACCCAGTACTGCAGTGATCTTCTTCGGAGCCTCATCTATAAACCATGCATGTTTCTGTGCCTTGACCAGTCTCTCTGAAATTTTGAATAGCATTTATTATATGCATGTTCCCTGCTTTTAAGGATGTAATGTTAATGTTTGGAGGTGGGGTTATGAATGTTAAACATACCAGATTTACTTCGCCTCACACTGAGCTGGTGCCCGACCACATCCCGGCCAATATCTCTGATCCGGGCCCTCAGCTCTACCAAGATGGCATTGATTCTTTTTGTTGCCAGTCTGACAGATGGTGGTGCCATGTTTGAAATATATTTCATAAAGGCCACAACATCCATCAAATAGTTTCTCTGTGTTGGGGGTTTGAAGCCTTTTTCCTGAAGGTCTGCAACAAAACTTGAAAGACAAAAATACAAATACAGTCATGTCCTCTACCCTGTGACACACTGATGCTTCTAACAGTGTAGTACTGTTAGGGATATTTTTGTTTCTTCTTGTTTGATTACACCATCCCCTGATATCTGTCAGGAGTGTTTTATCTCTTTTATAATCAAATAGTGTTTTACCTCTCCTATTGATTAAGTCACATATTTTACCTCTTATTGATAAAGCTGATCAAGTGACCCTTTCCTACCTCTGATTAATACAGCTATACTTCCTACCTCGAGACAGTGTAGTGTGCCTTAAATCACATATCATGTTTGTATGCAATATTCAAAGATACTGTGTTACTAATCATTGAGTTGTTGTGACCTGTCCAGCAATCAGAGGGTATGACGCATTAGTCCCGTGGTGTGAAGGATTAATACATGTGAGAGATAAGCCAGGATACTCTGAAAGTCCCTTTATTATTACTAGCTATTATTATTATTACTAACGAACATGCACTGAATCACAAGTCTGCACTAAAAGGGACTTTTTACTGTAGCTCATACTGTGACATTTGATGCAATTGTTTAAAGATAGGCCTGTACACCAAGTTACACAGGTGCCTTTGTTTTCAAAGAATCAGCCTGAAGCTGTGGCCAAGGTCATGCGAAGGATGCAAGCAAGTGATGGGAGCAAGTAACAGACACAATGGAGCCTAAGACCATAGAAAGATTCCAAACATGGTGCAGGTGAGATAGTATAGGGAGGATCTTTCAACGCGGCGATGTCTTCTGTGGATGGATGGTTCGTGTGCCAAGAGGCTGAGACCAGCCTGTGCACCAACGAAGGAAGAGCTATGTCTAAACCACGGTTTCTTCCCACCAGTTTTGCCAATCATAATAATCAATGTTGACTTGTAATTTGCATGCTGCACATCATATAGTGAATATGTGTTAACAATCTTTATCCTTTTCTGGGAGGCTGGATACAGAGTAACAGGGATCTGCTGACTGTGTTTTTCCAAACAGAAAAGGTCCATGATCATGTACTCTTAATAATCCAATTTGAAAATAAATAGTTAAGAGCACGTCGTAGTTTGTCTTCTCTCAAATAAACGAACACGTTTTCCTGACAGTACTTACCCACGGATTCTAGCGTGGTTGCTCAGGAAAAGAAGGTCAATATTTGGGATTGATGAGTCTGCCATGTACTCTAGAAAATCCCGAACATGTTTGGCTCGCTGCTTGGCGTTTTCAGACGTTTTCCTACTGGGGTTGGCACCTTCTGTGTGGCCCCTAAATTCCTCGACCAATCTTACTGAAGAGGAAAGAATATAAAGCAAATCAAATATTTTTGCATGGTCTTCTTTCTTAAATCACAGAACTCAGATGTCTTTACAATCTGCATATTAACCCAACATCCCCTATCATTCAAGTTCAATACTAGTACAGTGACTACAATATGAGGGTATCTTCACCATAGCGAGGGGCTTTGCTGGGGGGAAATGGTGCACGTCTGCGATGTTTTGCTGCCTGAAAAAAGCACATGAAGCAGATTTTTTTAATCAAGTTACTGAAAAAATTGGTCACATTACAGTACACCAAAGGAATAACTCAACACTCACAGTTGCACGCATTGTTGAAGAATGTAGCTGCTTGAGCTCATGGTTCCTCTCAATCTCAATCTGGAGCAGGTTCTTCACCACGGTTAGTCCAGCAAAGAGAAGCTGGCAGTTCCTGCACCCAGGATCAGGGGCCATCAGGACAGAACGCCTTCTTGTTCGCTTGGCCTGTTGGTCAACTGTTCCTGTGTAGAAGGGAACCTGGCTGGTTGAGGGAGAAGGATCCTGCATCGCTGGTATTTCTGGGTCACAAGAAGCATGGCTGGTTAAAGGAGAAGGATCCTGCATAGCTGGTGTCCCTGGGTCACAAGCAGCCTGGCTGGTTGAGGGAGAAGGATCCTGCATCACAGGTATTTCTGGGTCACAGGAAGCCTGGCTGGTTGAGGGAGAAGGATCCCGCATCGCTGGTATTTCTGGGTCACAGGAAGCCTGGCTGGTTGAGGGAGAAGGATCCTGCATCGCTGGTATCTCTGGGTCACAGGAAGCCTGGCTGGTTGAGGGAGAAGGATCCTGCATCGCTGGTATCTCTGGGTCACAAGAAGCATAGCTGGTTGAAGGAGAAGGATCCTGCATAGCTGGTATTTCTGGGTCACAAGAAGCATGGCTGGTTGAAGGAGAAGGATCCTGCATAGCTGGTGTCCCTGGGTCACAAGCAGCCTGGCTGGTTGAGGGAGAAGGATCCTGCATCGCTGGTATTTCTGGGTCACAGGAAGCCTGCCTGGTTGAGGGAGAAGGATCCTGCATAGTTTTTGTTTTTGGGTCACAAGAACCCTGGCTGGCAAGGGGAGAACTAGACATGGGGCCCGAAAGAGGAGGCACAGTGGTAGAAGCTGCAGCATGGGAAGCAGCCTCTATGACCCTCCTGACACCCTCTTCGATTGCTGCATCATCCACCTCGTCAAGATGTGAGACCATTGGTGGTGTGGGTTTCGAGGCACGTAGGAGGGCCAGTTCTCTTGCAATGTATCTGTCCTTCGCTTTCTGGATGTACAGTGTAACCATTGGCTTCTGCAAAAAAGCAGAACGTACATTTAGTAAATCATTTCATTCTGTCTGAAAAAAATTACATTATTGATATCTCAATAACTTTAGAATCATGCATGTATTTAACCAGCAATATTCTTTTTTTTTAATAAATCTTTTTATTTGGTTTTTAACCCCGGAAAAGAAAGAAAGACACACACAAAAAAAAACATTATTGAAATTGAAATCACATATTAAAATAAATAAATAAAATAAAATTTAAAAAGGGGAAGAAAATAAAAGAAGTGTGGGGGGGGCATCTAGTCACTGTCTGGGTGAATAGTAGTTCTGTCTAAGTACTCTAAGAAGTGCTGCCAGGTTTTGTTAAAAGCATTATCAGAACCCGCCAGTGAAAATCTAACCTTCTCAAGCTTGATATGAGTTAGGACCTCTCTAAGCCAGCTATTGTGTGAAGGTGGAAGAACATGTTTCCATTTAAACAAAATAAGACGTCTGGCCAATAGAGTTGTAAAGGCCAATACCCGGCGCTTTGACACAGGGAGTTGAGGTGTAGTAAGTGGAGGGGAGCCAAACAGTGCCGTGCAAGGCTCAGGGTTAAGGTCCATATCAAGCACTGTTGCGAGTGTATCAAAAATTTGGCGCCAAAAGCCAGTGAGTTTCAGGCAGGACCAAAACATGTGTGTGTGATTAGCAGGTGACTGCTTACATCTGTTACAACTGTCACTGGTGCCTGGATAAATCTTCGCCAGTCGAGCGTTTGTGTAATGTACTCCTCCCAGGTCTGTTTCAGACGAGTCGTTGGGTCAGGGTTAAGGGAGTCAATAGCATTGTAGATCACAGAGATGGAACGCTTTTGTACAGGGTAGAGGGTGAGCAAGGAGTCAATCAGAGACCCGGGTGGGTGGTTAGGGAAGTGAGGGTAGTTGGTTTTAACAAAGTGCCTGGCCTGAAGAAACCGGAAAAAATGAGAGTGAGGTAATTCAAACCTGGCTGCAAGCTCTGTAAAATTAGTAAATATGTTATCTTTGTAAAGATGCTTGACATGTAACAAACCTTTGTTAAACCAGATTTTCCATTTTGTAGCTGCCCAATCGCCTCCTGTACTTCAGCCGCTGTGATTGGTGTGCCTAATTTGTCGGCCAGATTGCTATCAACTTTAGGATATGAGAACATCTCCAGGGGGTTGTGGCTCTTCCAAATTTCAGGTGAGTACTCAGACGTGTACAAGTCAGAATAGAAATTTAAAAACGCATCATTTACCAATTTGGGGTCAGTGACCACTGCTCCCGATGGCAATTTTATCCTGGGGATTAGTCTCGAGAGAGCTGCAGTTCTAGCCTGATGGGCAAGGAGTTTGCCCGCCTTATCTCCCATTTCAAAATACCGTTGCTTTGTTTTTAACAATTTTGTTTTAACCTTGGATGTTGACAAAAGATCAAACTCAGCCTGGAATTTGAGACGTTGGTCATAAAGAGATGGAGTAGGTGCGGCGGCATATTGTGTGTCAATACTAACTAGTTGATCTGAGAGCCAGACCATCCTTTCTGTGTGTCTGATTTCTGACCCCTCAAATATGCTTTACACGCCTCCCATAGAGTGCTTCTTGTGATGTCTGGGGTGTCATTTGCCTAAAAAAAATTGGCTATTTCCTCCTGAAAGAATTTTTTAAAATGTGGATTGTTCAGTAAAAAGTGGGAAAGTTTCCACTGTGTGTGCGGAGGGCTGTGGTTTGGAAAATGTATGACAACTGATGTAGGAGCATGGTCCGAGATCACTATACTGTGATACTTGCTAGAGTTGACCCAGTGTAGCAGCCTATTATCCACAAAAAGAAAAATCAATTCTAGAATATGTACGGTGGACATGGGAGGAAAGCGAAAAGGCTTTGATGGATGGATTGAGAGATCTCCAAGGATCACATAGGCTAAGCTGATTTACAAACGATCTCAGTGTAGTGGCAGAGTTTGAGAGAGAAAAGGGTTTAGACGAGGACCTATCTAGAATAGGATCCTGAATAAGGTTTAAATCTCCACCTATAATCGGGTAATGACTCTGTCTATGTCTGGGAGGAAAGAGAAAAGCTGAGTAATGAATTTGTCAAGAAAAAAAAAAAGCTACAACTAAATTCCCCATTAACACATTCAAAACCCCTGTATAGCTTCCAGTTTCTTTATAATTCAATTCAATTTCAATTCAATTCAATTCAATTTTATTTGTATAGCGCCAATTCATAACAGAAGTTATCTCAGGACACTTTTCAAATAGAGCAGGTCTAGACCGAACTCTTTAAAACATTAATTACAGAGACCCAACAGTACCACCATGAGCAAGCACTTGGCGACAAGGGCAAGGAAAAACTGCCTGTTAAAAGGCAAAAACCTAGGACAGATCCTCCGGCTCTAGGTGGGTGGTCGTCTGTCTCGACCAGTTGGGGTGAGAGAGAGAGAGAGAGAGAGCGAGAGACAGACAGACAGACAGGTGCACAGCAACAACAGTATTGGCAATGGCAATCTAGCAGGACCATGGTGGTACTGTTGGGTCTCTGTAATTAATGTGTGCGAAAGAAACAGGATTTGGGGGTAATAAAACAGATATGCCCCTGGTCAAAGGGTTGAATTTTATGATAGGAAGAGCCAGGGGGAAGTCACAGATCAAAGGACCATTTGGTGAGAGAAACCTGGATTTACAGGAGTAACATTTGCAAGACAAACGGGGTTTCATTGTTTGTGATGTAATGAGATGTACTGAAATGTATATAAGGGAGAGCATTTTGGAAGTCGGGAGAGAACATTCACTACGTGACCTTCTCTCCATGCTGCATGAATTAAATTGACTTGATTATCACACCGGCTTGAAAGTTCTTCAGAGACTTAGGACCTCTCAACTTTGAGAAGAATTTCCACTACAAATGTTTTAAAGAGTTCGATCTAGACCTGCTCTATTTGAAAAGTGTCCTGAGATAACTTCTGTTATGAATTGGCGCTATACAAATAAAATTGAATTGAATTGAATTGAATTGAAATTAGCCAGCCTGGTTCCGGAGGCCATGAGGCATGTGCAAAATATTACTTCTTACTGAGGAGTCGAATCAGGTTTTGGGTTGATAGATAAGTCAGCGCTAGAGAGCGCAATGCATGCCTCTACTCCATTCCCCTCTCCACCGGAAGTCTTGAGCCAACCAGCAATATTCTTTCTGTGGGATTTGTAGCACTAAATAAATACAGCATTTCTGAATCTATATTAACCACACAAGGATCAAATGAAGACCACAGACCCACCACACAGCAAGGAAGAACAAGAAGCACAACAAGGACCAAAGTTGCTGGGTTTAAGATCTCAACCTAACTCAACAACACACACAAATCACACAGAGGGACTACCTTCAAGGTGTGGATCCTTTGCAGATGCTTGTCGAGTCGGTTAATATATTTAGACTGGCAGAAACGCACTGGGCAGTCCAGATTTGCACGAAAACTGGAGAAGCAAGAAGAGTCTTTGATTTAGTAGTTGAAAAAATGTTTGTAAGAAGTGTGAAATGAAACAAAGTACTAAGAAAATATGCACACATATTCTTTGTAACATGTGTGACCACTTAACGCTTAAAAATGTTAAAAAAACATATGACACTTGCTAATACAGATTATTCATGACCTGCCTTGCATCTATTTTTGAGACTTTTGCAAAATCAGTTGTAGCCTTATACATCACAGACTGATATTTACATTTGCATTACGTTATTTGTTACTGAAAAAAACACTTTTATTACAGTGATTATTTAAAAGCAACAACTTACTATACAACACTGATTAACAATAGTGTTTTGGACCCTATTTCATTGATAGTGAAAAAGCATCATAAGAAGCCTCTTGAAGAGCATCCTGAAGAGGAAACAGGACACTTACTGTCGATGAGAAAACTTGCTCAGAAGACTCAACTCTGTTTTGTTGACCACCTTTTCTGTGTTTCTCAGGTGCTGGACTATATCAGCATACAGTTTCCCACAAATGAGACACTTGTGCTTGCACCTCTCATACTGCTTGCTTGGAGGGCGGCAGTCAGAAGATTCCTGCTGCTGCGGTCCTGCTGTCTGAGGCTCCTCATCAGGTTTCTGTACATGGACACAAAAGTACTGCTTGTCGAAGCCCAATAGTAGATATTGGTGAATGGATTACACAGATAATCTCTGACCTGTTTCCATCATACCCCATGATATTTGCCATACACATACATTCTAGAGTTTAATATTATTAGGGCCACGGGGCTATCGCACCGATAGCTGCAGGGACCAGTGCTCGGGGCTTTCTCGTCTCGCAGGTTCTCATGGATCCTGGTGGAGCCTCCTGCCATGGTCCTGCTTGACTGCCATTGCCAATACTGTTGTTGCTGTGCACCTGTCTGTCTGTCTGTCGCTCTCTCTCTCTCTCTCTCTCTCTCTCTCTCTCTCTCACCCCAACTGGTCGAGACAGACGACCACCCACCTAGAGCCGGAGGATCTGTCCTAGGTTTCTGCCTTTTAACAGGCAGTTTTTCCTTGCCCTTGTCGCCAAGTGCTTGCTCATGGTGGTACTGTTGGGTCTCTGTAATTAATGTTAAAGAGTTCGGTCTAGACCTGCTCTATTTGAAAAGTGTCCTGAGATAACTTCTGTTATGAATTGGCGCTATACAAATAAAATTGAATTGAAATTGAATTGAATTGTTATACTGTGGATTTCTTCTTATCCTTTCCTCTTCCAGACACAATTTCGGTTTGCTTCTCCTCCTACAATTAGAAGAGTTGCAGGACAACTTATATATCAAAACGTGCGTCTTGATCGGGATCGGTGTGCTATTACTTTTCTAAACAGAATACGAATTTTGAATTTCAAATACGAATCTCATTATAATGTACACACCCTGGCAGTAGCCCCCGTGGCCCTTTCAAAATTTCCCCAGAGGCAATGTTCTAGTTACTTTAATTATCTGGGTGTAAGTTTATGCTTTCTTTACTTTATAAAATAATATTTCCCACATTCCTGGGTAAATTTAGTTTCCTTTTATTCTTGTTTATCTTATGCAAACAATGAATCAATCCATAATGTCATGATTTGGTCGTTTTGATCTTCTGTTTAATAAACGTATTTAAGTTTTTTATTCTTGCATTTGGGTCCTGTTCCATTGTGTTTCCTTAATCGGACATGACACATCATCCCAACTGAACCCTGAATTTTGTAACCTATTGCACAACTAAGATGATACACTAATTTGTTTGTTTTTTTACAAATTGTATATTTTCTCTTCCTGTGACAAAAAATAAAAATAAAGTGACATTTTAAGTTACATTTTAAAAAATTTCAGACCAGTAAAATCTGCAAAAGTAATTCCTGCTGTTCTAATACCTTCATACTGTGATCTATCAGGGAAAAATCAGCTAATAAAAACAACAATTTAAAATCCAGCCTGGGTATATTTAAATGCAAGTAACAGGTTGTAAAATGTTATTTAAGCTATTTTAAGCATGTTTTAGCTAAGCTTATTTAAGTAAAACATGCTAATGAGTACTAATAAAGTGCAACAAAAACCACAAGCAGTCATTAATTTCCCAGACTGCACAGATATCCAACATGTCAGTATTTTTGGGTTTTACCTGATTGCTGGTTGCTGCAACACCTCTGTCCATGATTCCTCCTCAACTTGTCTCTTCCTCTCTCTCTCTGTCTCTCTTGCGCTCTTCCTGCCCTTCACACAGGAGGACATGGCTCTGCTCTGATTGGCTAAAAAATTAAAGACTGCTCTGATTGGCTGAAAAGTTAATGACTGCACTGATTGGCTTCTCCAGTGTGTTGGTGATGTTGTGGATTTTCTTCACTTTTCTGAACTGGCCTCGAGGTTTCTGCATCATCCTGCATTGTGTTCTGCTAAATCTGCACAGGTTTTGAAAGATTTCAGCTCTTCTGCAGGTAAGAGTTAATTTCTGGTTTGTAGCCCACTTTCTGTTTTGTTTTCCTGTTACATTGCTTTAATGCTGCAAAATTACACCACACTTTTACTCTTTTTCCAGCTAAAATGTTGTGGATTTGTGGCCAACTTAACTGTAGATAAAGTTTTATTTTAGTTTGAAATCTCTGAGCGACAAATGGCGGAGGTGGAGGTAAAAGTTCTGCGAGTGAATCTGTCCATTTTCTCTGTATAGTAATAAATGAGGACCCACTTTTGCAGTAAAATATTAAAACTTGTAAAAATTCTGATACAATGTATTCTGCTATTAAGTAGCACACTACTGTAATATGATAGAGCTGAGGCAATTATGAACCCAATTTACTGTAAAGCTGTTTCTCCATATTTAACATGGGTCAAATAAATTAAGTTGACATAATCAATAAAAAATGTATTGCATAATTTACAGAATATGCTTTGGAATATTTTAGATACTTTGTGTTTTTATTACTACTCCCACTTGGATATTGTAGGATATTTTTAGATTGTTGTCGCTTAAAATGCCTGATTTGCCTGATGTGGAACTGGAACTTTTCAAAAACTTGTTGAATGTTGTGATATTTGTAGGCTTTATTTTCTTTACATCACAGGAGAAATGGTATTTTAAACAATCTCACATTCTTGTAATCAACACCATATGACATGAAAATAATATTGTGTATGTATGGGGTCTGGGGCCTAAGAGGATACCTTTCACTCTCTCACTCTCTCTCTCAGCCAAACTGGTATGCCAAGGTCTAATATGTATGTTCCCATATACAGTCCTGCTCTAACTGTAAAACTTACGTTTTACAGTGAAACCCAGGCAGTGCAACCTGAATCTGCAGCCCACCAATCCAAGTACATCATTATGCTTGTGCATCAACATTGCTGCCTCCAGGGATATTTCGCCATGCTATGGACTGTTGCCATGAGGATATTATGCACTCTTACCCCAGAACAAGCTTATTCTCTAAAAATAACATCTGACAATAATCACTATTATGGAACTAGAGATCGAAGTGTGTCTCTCAACTGTAAGTTCACCCTTGATTCTGAGGATTTGGAAGATTTGGACATAGAGTGGAACATTGTGCCACCAAACAGGCAGGAAAAACTTATACTCTGGTATGCTCAAAGTCTCATTCATAATAATTTATATGCCCCTTTAAAGAACAGGATCTACTTTACATCTCATGAGCCCCAAGACGGTGATGCTTCTCTAAGCATCACTGACCTTAAGCTTACAGATTCTGGAACATACCAATGTAAGGTGAGATACCTAGCAAGAGAACAGATTAAAGACATTCTTCTGACTGTAATGGAGAGGCCAGACAAACCGGTATGTTACATGGATGATGAAGCTGTGTTAAATACAAATATAAGGCTCAGATGCAAATCCTCACAAGGCACTCCACCGCTTAAATACAGATGGGCAAAGCTCAGCGTAAACCGGATGCTGGATCCAGATGCCTTTGTTGATGCTCCAGAAGGGGACTTATACTTGGATAAGATCACAGAGAGGGACTCTGGAACATACCGCTGTACTGTCCAGAACCTTGTGGGTATGGAAGACTGTGAGCTTATACTCAAAATCACATCTCCATCAACAGTGATTGACGGACATGGACCTATAGCAGGAACTACAGCTGGAATTACAGCAGAAGTGGGTTTGGAAGACTGTGAGCCGGTACTTAATATCACATCTCCATCAACAGTGATTGATGGACCTATAGCAGGAACTACAGCTGAAATTACAGCAGGAGTGGGTATGGAAGACTGTGAGCCTGTACTCAATATCACATCTCCATCAACAGTGATTGACGGACGTGGACCTAACACAGGAACTACAGCGGAAATTACAGCAGGAGTGGGTATGGAAGACTGTGAGCCTGTACTCAATATCACATCTCCATCAACAGTGATTGACGGACATGGACCTACAGCAGGAATTATAGCAGGAGCTATTGTTGCTGTGATTGTGGTCATCACTGTTATGCTCACCCCAGTCATTTACTACTGCCGCAGAAAAAGGCATGGAAAGTTAAGGAGGAATCTATGGGCTCAGACAAACTCATGCAACTATTGGCCCACCAGCTTAGAACAGGTGATGAAGGTTCAACTAAAGAAATCTGCACATGTAAGTGTTGTGGTCATTTGTGCCAACAGATAGAATATTTTTTCATACTGCGCTCATCATTGCAGCTCAGGTGTGGGGAAGAAGACAAACCGTATGAGAAAACAGAGACTACCAACCCTGTGAGTAGCTGTCAGATATTTATGTCTCTGTTTTATGATTAACTCTATGCTGTTTAGGATGCTGTATATCACTGTAAACTCTGGAGTCATCTAGTCATTAAGGAGCAGAACCAGTGGTTAGTATACATTTCATAGTGTGGCAGCTGGAAACCTTTGAATGTAATTCTGTTGAATAACAGGACCATCTTGGCATTTAAAATGTGAGTAAAAACCCAACATCTATCTGTCCCTTGCATAAAAAAATCTCATGATTTGTCTCCAGGTGCTGTCTTCCTCTGCAGAGGACAATGAGAAGAATGCATCTATTGAGGAGGGTCTGACAGCCTGTGTTGAAGCTAAGGTGAGGTGTATTAACCTTGGCTTAGTGATGTGTACAGGAAGTATAGTATAGGATTTCTGTCCATGACCTCTGAATCACAAAATTTCAGATAGAAAAATCAGAGGACAATGGATCCATGGGTAACGGAGATGAGGTTGGTGCTGAAGGACAGGTGAGTGGAAGTAAACTGGTTTGACTTTGTGTGCATGAAATCAAGTCATACATTAACCAATATTTGTCTGTTCCCCATCTTAAGGAGCCATGTTCCTTCTACATAGAAGATGAGATGGATGTTGAAGGACAGGTTAGTGGAAGTAAACTGGTTTAATTTTGTGTGCATGAAATCAAGTCATACATGAACCACTATCTTTCTGTTCCCCATCTTAAGGAGCCATATTCATTGTACATAGAAGATGAGATGGATGTTGAAGGACAGGTGAGTGGAAGTAAACTGGTTTCACTTTGTGTGCCTGAAATAAGGTCATACATTAACCGATATCTGCCTGTGTCCCATCTTAAGGAGACATGTTCCTTGCAAACAGAAAATGAGAAAAATGCATCGCACGCGGAGGTCATGACAGCATTGTGAAACAAAGGTGAGCAGTATGAAGGTTTTAGTGCTGTTTACTACATTACAGATATATTGGCAAACAACATCTTTTTGCATCCTTTTAGGAGCCATGTTCTTCAGAGGAAGAAAAGTCCAAGGATGAAGAATCCCTTAAAGATCTGTGTTCGTGAACATAAATATAAGACTGGTTTATATATGAACCTTTATCTCAAAATAGTTCAGATTAGGTTACAAAGGAGAACAGGATGTCCAGGGGACACATCCATAATGACACAGTTAAGTTCCTAAATAAGATTTTGATGATTTCATGTTTGTTCGGAGTTTGTCTCAACATCTTTACTCAAAGCTATTTGAAATGTAAGGACCTGTCCGAAATTGATTAAAGACTGAGTCAGGAGGACAGGACGTCCAATTACCAGAAGAAATGTTCTTGAATACATAAAAGTTTTTGAGGAAGAATTCATGTTTGTTCAAAGTCTTGGTCTGTGTTGGGTATTTTAGCCTTTAGATACTGAGAAAGTGGTCTTCAATAATCTCATGAATTTTGGAGTCATACTAAGTTACTTCCTGTTGTGTGAGACAAAGGGGTAATCTCTATCTCTATACACCCATATTTGGCCAAACAGGTCTCAGTCATTCTGTAGCCAACTTTGCATTTTTGATAAAGGGTCTCAAAGTTACAAGTTGGGTGTTTTAGCCTTTAGATACCAAGAAAGTGGTCTTCAATAATCTCATGAATTGGTTTTTTAAGGGTACTGGAGTCATACTTACGTTTCCTGTTGTATGAGACAAAGGGGTCATGACTGTATCTCCATACACCCATATTTGGCCAAACAGGTCTCAGTCATTCTGTAGCCAACTTTACATTTTTAATAAAGGGTCTCAAAGTTACAAGTTGGGTGTTTTAGCCTTTAGATACCAAGACAGTGGTCTTCAATAATCTCATAAATGCTGGAGTCATACTTAAGTTACTTCTTGTTGTGTGAAACAAAGGTGTCATGACTGTATCTCAATACACCCATATTTGGCCAAAAAGGTCTCAGTCATTCTCTAGCC
The DNA here is from genome assembly GCF_905237075.1 of Dicentrarchus labrax. Lineage (NCBI taxonomy): Eukaryota > Metazoa > Chordata > Actinopteri > Moronidae > Dicentrarchus > Dicentrarchus labrax. The sequence goes on along the minus strand of NW_026136711.1, from coordinate 1,766,829 downwards.
AACTTTGCATTTTTGATAAAGGGTCTCAAAGTTACAAGTTGGGTGTTTTAGCCTTTAGATACCAAGACAGTGGTCTTCAATAATCTCATGAATACTGGAGTCATACTTACGTTTCCTGTTGTATGAGACAAAGGGGTCATGATTGTATCTCCATACACCCATATTTGGCCAAACAGGTCTCAGTCATTCTGTAGCCAACTTTACATTTTTAATAAAGGGTCTCAAAGGTACAAGTTGAGTGTTTTAGCCTTTAGATACCAAGACAGTGGTCTTCAATAATCTCATGAATACTGGAGTCATACTTACGTTTCCTGTTGTATGAGACAAAGGGGTCATGACTGTATCTCCATACACCCATATTTGGCCAAACAGGTCTCAGTCATTCTGTAGCCAACTTTGCATTTTTAATAAAGCGTCTCAAAGGTAAGAGTTTGGTTCTTTAGTCTTTAGATACCAAGAAAGTGGTTTTCAATAATCTCATGAATGGTGGAGTCATACTTAGGTTCCCTGTTGTATGAGACAACGGGGTCATGACTGTATCTCCATACACCCATATTTGGCCAAACAGGTCTCAGTCATTCTTTAGCCAACTTTGCCTTTTTAATAAAGTGTCTCAAAGGTACAAGTTGGGTGTTTTAGCCTTTACATACCAATAAAGTGGTCTTCAATAATCTAATGAATGGTGGAGTCATACTTAACCTTCCTGTTGTGTGAGGAAAAGGGGTCATGAGTGTATCTCCATACACCCAAATTTGGTCAAACAGGTGTCTGTCATTCTGTAGCCAACTTTGCATTTTTAATAAAGGATCTCAAAGGTACAAGTTGGGTGTTTTAGCCTTTAGATACCGAGAAAGTGGTCTTCAATAATCTCATGAATGCTGGAGTCATACTTACGTTTCCTGTTGTATGAGATAAAGGGGTCATGACTGTAACTCCATACACCCATATTTTGCCAAACAGGTCTCAGTCATTCTGTAGCCAACTTTGCATTTTTGATAAAGGGTCTCAAAGTTACAAGTTGGGTGTTTTAGCCTTTAGGTACCCAGAAAGTAGTCTTCAATAATCTCATGAATTCTGGAGTCATACTTAAGTTTCCTTTTGTATGAGGCAAAGGGGTCATGACGGTATCTCAATACACCCATATTTGGCCAAACAGGTGTCTGTCATTCTGTAGCCAACTTTGCATTTTTAATAAAGGGTCTCAAAGGTACAAATTGGGTTTTTTAGCCTTTACATACAGAGAAAGTGGTCTTCAATAATCTCATGAATGGTGGAGTCATACTTACGTTTCCTGTTGTGTGAGACAACGGGGTCATGACTGTATCTCCATACACCCATATTTGGCCAAATAGGTCTCACTCATTCTTTAGCCAACTTTGCATTTTTAATAAACGGTATCAAAGGTACAAGTTGAGTGTTTTAGCCTTTAGATACCGAGAAAGTGGTCTTCAATAATCTCATGAGTGCTGGAGTCATACTTAAGTTACTTCCCGTTGTGTGAAACCAAGGTGTCATGATTGTATCCCCATACACCCATATTTGGCCAAACAGGTCTCAGACATTCTGTAGCCAACTTTGCATTTTTAATAAAGCGTCTCAAAGGTAAGAGTTTGGTTCTTTAGTCTTTAGATACCAAGAAAGTGGTTTTCAATAATCTCATGAATGGTGGAGTCATACTTAGGTTCCCTGTTGTATGAGACAACGGGGTCATGACTGTATCTCCATACACCCATATTTGGCCAAACAGGTCTCAGTCATTCTGTAGCCAACTTTACATTTTTAATAAAGGGTCTCAAAGGTACAAGTTGGGTGTTTTAGCCTTTAGATACCGAGAAAGTGGTCTTCAATAATCTCATGAATGGTGGAGTCATACTTCGTTTCCTGTTGTGTGAGACAAGGGGTCATGACTGTATCCCATACACCCATATTTGGCCAAACAGGTCTCAGTCATTCTGTAGCCAACTTTGATTTTTAATAAAGGGTCTCAAGGTACAAGTTGGGTTTTTAGCCTTTAGGTACCAGAAAGTGGTCTTCAATAATCTCATGAATGTGGAGTCATACTTAAGTTTCCTTTGTTGAGGCAAGGGGTCTGATGTATCTCCATACACCCAATTTGGCCAAACAGGTTCGTCATTCTGTAGCCAACTTTGCATTTTTAATAAAGGGTCTCAAGGTACAGTTGGGTGTTTTAGCCTTTAGTACCAGAAAGTGGTCTTCAATAATCTCATGAATGCTGGAGTCATACTTAGTTTCCTGTTGTATGAGATAAAGGGGTCATGCTGTACTCTAACCCTTAGTTTTTTTTTATTTTTTGCTTTTATTTAATACGTTTCCTGTTGTATGAGACAAAGGGGTCATGACTGTATCTCCATACACCCATATTTGGCCAAACAGGTCTCAGTCATTCTGTAGCCAACTTTGCATTTTTAATAAAGGGTCTCAAAGTTACAAGTTGGGTGTTTTAGCCTTTAGGTACCCAGAAAGTGGTCTTCAATAATCTCATGAATTCTGGAGTCATACTTAAGTTTCCTTTTGTATGAGGCAAAGGGGTCATGAGTGTATCTCCATACACCCAAATTTGGCCAAACAGGTGTCTGTCATTCTGTAGCCAACTTTGCATTTTTAATAAAGGATCTCAAAGGTACAAGTTGGGTGTTTTAGCCTTTAGATACCGAGAAAGTGGTCTTCAATAATCTCATGAATGCTGGAGTCATACTTACGTTTCCTGTTGTATGAGATAAAGGGGTCATGACTGTAACTCCATACACCCATATTTTGCCAAACAGGTCTCAGTCATTCTGTAGCCAACTTTGCATTTTTGATAAAGGGTCTCAAAGTTACAAGTTGGGTGTTTTAGCCTTTAGGTACCCAGAAAGTAGTCTTCAATAATCTCATGAATTCTGGAGTCATACTTAAGTTTCCTGTTGTATGAGGCAAAGGGGTCATGACGGTATCTCCATACACCCATATTTGGCCAAACAGGTCTCTGTCATTCTGTAGCCAACTTTGCATTTTTAATAAAGGGTCTCAAAGGTACAAATTGGGTTGTTTTAGCCTTTACATACAGAGAAAGTGGTCTTCAATAATCTCATGAATGGTGGAGTCATACTTACGTTTCCTGTTGTGTGAGACAACGGGGTCATGACTGTATCTCCATACACCCATATTTGGCCAAACAGGTCTCACTCATTCTTTAGCCAACTTTGCATTTTTAATAAACGGTATCAAAGGTACAAGTTGAGTGTTTTAGCCTTTAGATACCGAGAAAGTGGTCTTCAATAATCTCATGAATGCTGGAGTCATACTTAAGTTACTTCCTGTTGTGTGAAACCAAGGGGTCATGAGCCTCCCCCTTCCTCTCTCTTTCTGCACTCATTCATGTTCAATTAATGCATGTTACTAACTTCACTTCTTCCCCGGAGTTCTTGTGCTTTCTCGTCTCGCAGGTTCTTGTCGAACCTGGTGGAGCCTCCTGCCATGGTCCTGCTAGATTGCCATTGCCAATAATGTTGTTGCTGTGCACCTGTCTGTCTGTCTCTCGCTCTCTCTCTCTGTGCCTCTCTCTCTCTCTCTCTCTCACCCCAACTGGTCGAGACAGACGACCACCCATCTAGAGCCAGAGGATCTGTCCTAGGTTTCTGCCTTTTAACAGGCAGTTTTTCCTTGCCCTTGTTGCCAAGTGCTTGCTCATGGTGGTACTGTTGGGTCTCTGTAATTAATGTTTTAAAGAGTTCGGTCTAGACCTGCTCTTTTTGAAAAGTGTCTTGAGATAACTTCTGTTATGAATTGGCGCTGTACAAATAAAATTGAATTGAATTGAATTGAATTGAATTTAATGACTATATCTCCATACACCCATATTTGGCCAAACAGTTCTCAGTCACTCTGTAGCCAACTTTGCATTTTCAATAAAGGGTCTCAAAGGTACAAGTTGGGTGTTTTAGCCATAAGAAACCGAGAAAGTGGTCTTCAATAATCTCATGAATGCTGGAGTCATACTTACGTTTCCTGTTGTATGAGACAACAGGTTCATGACTGTATCTCCATACACCCATATCTGGCCAAACAGGTCTCAGTCATTCTTTAGCCAACTTTGCCTTTTTAATAAAGGGTCTCAAAGGTACAAGTTGGGTGTTTTAGCCTTTAGATACCGAGAAAGTGGTCTTCAATAATCTCATGAATGGTGGAGTCATACTTAAGTTTCCTGTTGTATGAGATAACGGGGTCATGACTGTATCTCCATACACCCATATTTGGCCAAACAGGTCTCAGTCATTCTGTAGCCAACTTTGCATTTTTAATAAAGGGTCTCAAAGTTACAAGTTGGGTGTTTTAGCCTTTAGGTACCCAGAAAGTGGTCTTCAATAATCTCATGAATTCTGGAGTCATACTTAAGTTTCCTTTTGTATGAGGCAAAGGGGTCATGAGTGTATCTCCATACACCCAAATTTGGCCAAACAGGTACCTGTCATTCTGTAGCCAACTTTGCATTTTTAATAAAGGATCTCAAAGGTACAAGTTGGGTGTTTTAGCCTTTAGATAACGAGAAAGTGGTCTTCAATAATCTCATGAATTCTGGAGTCATACTTAAGTTACTTCCTGTTGTGTGAAACAAAGGTTTCATGACTGTATCTCCATACACCCATATGGAGATACAGTCATGACAGAATGACTGAGACCAAACAGGTCTCAGTCATTCTGTAGCCAACTTTGCATTTTTATTAAAGGGTCTCAAAGGTACAAGTTGGGTGCTTTAGCCTTTAGATACCGAGAAAGGGGTCTTCAATAATCTCATGAATGCTGGAGTCATACTTAAGTTTCCTTTTGTGTGAGACAACAGGGTTATGACTGTATCTCCATACACCCATATTTGGCCAAACAGGTCTCAGTCATTCTCTAGCCAACTTTGCATTTTTAATAAAGGGTCTCAAAGGTACAAGTTGGGTGTTTTAGCCTTTAGATACTGAGAAAGTGGTCTTCAATAATCTAATGAATGGTGGAGTCATACTTACGTTACTTCCTGTTGTGTGAAACAAAGGTGTCATGACTGTATCTCCATACACCCATATCTGGCCAAACAGGTCTCAGTCATTCTGTAGCCAACTTTGCATTTTTAATAAACGGTTTCAAAGGTACAAGTTGGGTGTTTTAGCCTTTAGATACTGGGAAAGTGGTCTTCATTATTCTCATGAATGCTGGAGTCATACTTATACATACAAATATGGGTGTATGGAGATACAGTCATGACACCTTTGTTTCACACAACAGGAAGTAACTTAAGTATGACTCCAACATTCATGAGATTGTTGAAGACCACTTTCTCAGTATCTAAAGGCTAAAACACCCAACTTTTACCTTTGAAGCCCTTTCAAAGACTTTAAACAAACATGAATTCTTTCTCAAAAACTTTTATGTATTCAAGAACGTTTATTTTGTTCTCAACAACGTGGCACTTGGATGTCCTTTCCTCCTCTTTAATCAATGAGGGCCAGGTCCACACATTTCACATAAGTTTGAGTAAAGAGGCTGAGACAAACTGAACAAACATGAAATTATCAAAAACATATTTAGGAACTTCACTGTGTCCTCATGGATGTGGCTCCTGGGCATCCTGTTCTCCTTTGTGACCTAATCTGAACTGTGTTGAGGTAAATTTTCACATATAAACCTGTCTAATATTTATGTTATCCTTGAATACAGAACTTTAAGGGATTCTTCATCCTTGGACCTTTCTTCCTCTGAAGAACATGGCTCCTGAAAGGATGCAAAAGGATGTGGTTTTCCAACATATCTGTAATGTAGTAAACAGCACTAAAACATTCGTCATACTGCTCACCTTTGTTTCACAATGCTGTCGTGACCTCCACGTGGGATGCATTTTTCTCATTTTCTGTGTGCAAGGAACATGGCTCCTTAAGATGGGGGACAGACAGATATTGGTTCATGTATGACTTGATTTCATGCACACCAAATTAATCCAGTTTACTTCCACTCACCTGTCCTTCAACATCAATCTCATCTTCTGTGTGCAAGGAATGTGGCTCCTTAAGATGGAGAACAGACAGATATTGGTTCATGTATGACTTGATTTCATGCACACAAAATTAATCCAGTTTACTTCCACTCACCTGTCCTACAACATCAATCTCATCTTCTGTGTGCAAGGAATGTGGCTCCTTAAGATGGAGAACAGACAGATATTGGTTCATGTATGACTTGATTTCATGCACACAAAATTAAACCAGTTTACTTCCACTCACCTGTCCTTCAACATCCATCTCATCTTCTATGTACAAGGAACGTGGCTCCTTAAGATGGAGAACAGACAGATATTGGTTCATGTATGACTTGATTTCATGCACATAAAATTAAACCAGTTTACTTCCACTCACCGGTCCTTCAGTATCAGCCTGATCTCTGTTTCCCATGGATCCATTGTCCTCTGATTTTTCTATCTGTGAGGAGCACAAATCCTAAAGAGTAGATTTTGTGATTTAGAGGTCATGGACAGAAATCCTCTAAAAAATAACTATACTGTCTGTACACATCACTAAACCAAGCTTAATACTCCTCGCCTTGGCTTCAATACAGGCTGTCAGACCCTCCTCAATAGATGCATTCTTCTCATTGTCCTCTGCAGAGGTGGACAGCACCTGGAGACAAATCATGGGATTTTTTTAATTCAAGGGACAGATAGATAGATGTTGGGTTTTACTCACATTTAAAATGCTGAGCTGGTCCTGTTATTCAACAGAATTACATTCAAAGGTTTCCAGCTGCCACACTATGAAATGTATACTAACTACTGGTTTTGCTCCTTAATGACTAGATGACTCCAGAGTTTACAGTGATATACAGCATCCTAAATAGCATGCAGTTAATCATAAAACAGAGACATGAATATGTCCGCTACTCACAGGGTAGGTAGGCTCCATTACCTCATACGGGTTTTCTTCTTCCTCACACCTGAGCTGCAATGATGAGCGCAGTATGAAAGAATATTCTGTTGGCACAAAAGACCAAAACACAGATTGCAGATTTCTTTAGTTGAATCTTCCTCACCTGTTCTATTCTTATGGGCCAATAGATGCATGAGTTTGTCTGAGCCCATGGATTCCTCCTTAACCTTCCATGCCTTTTTCTGCAGCGGTAGTAAATGACTGGGGTGAGCGTTACAGTGATGAGCACAATCACAGCAACAATAGCTCCTGCTGTAGTTCCTGCTGTAGGTCCATGTCCATCAATAACTGTTGATGGAGATGTGATATTACATACATCAACAAAAGCGGTTTCCGCTTCGCTTTTTCCATCTGTATTTAAGTGGTGGAGTGCCTTGTGAGGATTTGCATCTGAGCCTTATATTTGTATCTAACACAGCTTCATCATCCATGTAACATACCGGCTTGTCTGGCCTCTCCATTACAACCAGAATGTCTTTAATCTGTTCTCTAGCTGACTTTCTCACCTTACATTGGTATGTTCCAGAATCTGTAAGCTTAAGGTCAGTGATGCTTAGAGAAGCATCCTGTTCTTTAAAGGGGCATATAAATTATTATGAATGATACTTTGACTATACCGGAGTATACGTTTTTCATCTCCCTGCCTGATTGGTGGCACAATGTTCCACTCTATGTCCAAATTTTCCAAATCCTCAGAATCAAGGGTGAACTGACAGTTAAGAGACACATTTCTATCTCTAGTTCCATAATAGAGATCATTGTCAGGTGTTATTTTTAGAGAATAAGCTTGTTCTGGGGTAAGAGCGCATAATTTCATCATGGCAAAAATCCATAACTCTGTGAAATATCCTGGGAGGCAGCAATGTTGATGCACAAGCATGATGACATACTTGGATTGGTGGGCCTCAGGTTGCACATCCTGGGTTTCACTGTAAAACATAAGGGTTATGGTTAGGGCAGGACTGTATATGGGAACATACATGTTAAACATGGTGCAGGAAAACTGATCTGTTGCAACATATTAGACCTCCTCACACCAGTTTGGCTGAGAGAGTCAAAGGTATCCTCTTAGCCCCCAGACCCCATACATACACAATATAATTTTCATGTCATATGGTGTTGATTACAAGAATGTGAGATTTTTTAAAATACCCTTTCTCCTGTGATGTAAAGGAAATAATGCCTACAAATATCACAACTTTCAACAAATTTTTTTGAAAGAAATCCACAAAAAATTTTAAGCTACAACAATCACCAAAAGTCCACAAAATCCCAGGGGAGTGGTAATAAATACACAAATATTCTAAAGCATATTCTGTAAATTATGCAATACATTTTTTATTGATTATGTCAAATGAGATCTATTTGACCCATGTTAAATATGGAGAGACAGCTTTACAGTAAGTTGGGTTCATAATTGCCACAGCTCTATAATATTTACAGTAGTGTGCTACTTAATAGCAGGACACATTGTATCAGACTTTTTACAAGTTTTAATATTTTACTGCAAAAGTGGGTCCTCAGTTATTACTATACAGACAAACTGGACAGATTCACTTGCAGAACTTTTACCTCCACCTCTGCCAATCATAGCTCAGAGATTACTAAAGTAAAACTTTATCTACAAAAGAGATCAAAGTGGGCCACAAATCCACATCTGAACAGCATTATAGCAAGAAAAAGAGTAAAAGTGTGGTGTAATTGTGCAGCGTTACAGCAATGTAACAGAAAAAGGAAATAGAAAGTGGGCTATAAACCATAAATTGACTCTTACCTGCAGAAGAGCGGAAATCTTTCAAAACCAGTGCAGATTTAGCAGAACATAATGTAGGATGATGCAGAAACTTTAAGCCAGTTCAGAAAATCCACATGACTGACACACTGGAGCAGCCAATCAGTGCAGTCATTAACTTTTCAGCCAATCAGAGCAGACCCATATCCTCCGTGTGTGAAGGACAGGAAGAGAGCAAAAGTTGAGGAGGAATCATGGGTGGAGGTGTGGCAGCAACCAGCAATCAGGTAAAATCCAAAAATACTGACATGTTGGATATCTGCAGGGCTGCCAAGTTTCAGAAAATGACAAGAGTGAGACTCGAGTGACAGGACGCGTTCGGCCGGTGACCTGTCCTCACCTCCATGCCAGCTTATGGAAGTTTTTCTGTGCCATCTGTGTTTGAATATGAATTTCTAAGATTGAATTTTTTCAGCATCAAAATCAGACTTTGAATTTTAAAACCATCAAATTTCTGGCACTGGAATTTTTTTGCCTGTGATTTTTTGTCAATGTTGAAATAAATTCAGTGTAAAAAAAATCAATGTCTCAAAAAATTCAGTTTTTCAAAATTCGACATGTAAACATAAACAGAAATTCAACATAACAAAATATTAAATGTCAAAAAATTCAACTTAAAAAAATTCAGTGTCGAAAGAACGAGACTCACGTCCGGGTAACCAGTGAGAAGCAATCGATCCCTGTCTCGATTCTTCATTCACAACCTGATGACACAGACACCGGCATAAATAGCAGCATAAATAGGATTCCTCTTGTATCAACTGTCAAATCAGATGACGGATATCTGTCATTCTTGTTTGCCTAACAACAGCGGGTGAGAGTGATCAGATTCACACGCACACACAGGCACACTAGCACGCGCCCACTCTCAGCGCAACAGACACACGCATTTAGACGTACCAGTCCCTAGGAAAAAAAAAAGCCATACCATACTCAAAAGGTAGAGCGAGTTGTCCAATTCAATTCAATTCAATTCAATTTTATTTGTATAGCGCCAATTCATAACAGAAGTTATCTCAGGACACTTTTCAAATAGAGCAGGTCTAGACCGAACTCTTTAAAACATTAATTACAGAGACCCAACAGTACCACCATGAGCAAGCACTTGGCGACAAGGGCAAGGAAAAACTGCCTGTTAAAAGGCAGAAACCTAGGACAGATCCTCCGGCTCTAGGTGGGTGGTCGTCTGTCTCGACTTATAGCTTATAGTTATAAGCTATTGGTTAATAAGTTATATAGCTTAATAGTTTATAGCTGAGAAGATGATGTTTGTGGTATGTATTGTTTGTCTGCAATTTGTTTGTTTTGTTTATAACACTTGTACCACAGCAGGTGCCTTTGTTAATGAGGCACAAGTCTACATATTTGATATAATTGTGTGTATACATACAAGTGTATATGTATATATAAGAAAATGTCAATAAATATATTGTTAAAAAAGATGTGTTGGGTCTATACTGTGATGTTGGATATGACCAATATCTCATGTCTCGTCTCATCATGTCTGTATAATCCACTTGTGATAAAGGAATTAATATAGAGTTGTTGGGTTTATACTGCAATATTGGATCTGACCAATATCTCTGTATGGACCCACCAACTCTGTATTAGTCCCTTATAATTTTGTAGTCGTGCTTCTTCTGCTAAAGTGTCATCCTCCTCCTACCTAAGACTTTTTGTGAAAGTGCTTAAGGGACTTTTGCATGCAAACATTAACACACTTAACATGCTGGTAGAATTTAGGGAGTGCTACCTTTAAAGTCTGCATGATTAAAATCCCCTGCTATGATATTCACGGCATCAGGATACATGCTCTGCTTATTGGTAATGCTTGTAGACCCTGTCTGTGAATGTTCTCATTCATCCAGGTCATAGTTATCTTAAGGAAATTAAATCAAATGCAACTGGACTTGGTTATGTCTTTGAAGACGTTTCACCTCTCATCGAAGAGGCTTCATCAGTTCATGTTCCCTTGACTAGGCAAGGGAACATGAACTGACTGTAATAGACGCTCCCTTACTGTTTCCAAAGCCTCCATAGTTGGAATACAGGTGAACAAAGTCGCATCATAGAATACCACGGTTTCATCAGGATCCATTTTTAGATTTCGGACTTTCAATTTTCAATTTTATTTATTTGTATAGCGCCAATTCATAACAGAAGTTATCTCAGGACACTTTTCAAATAGAGCAGGTCTAGACCGAACTCTTTAACATTAATTACAGAGACCCAACAGTACCACCATGAGCAAGCACTTGGCGACAAGGGCAAGGAAAAACTGCCTGTTAAAAGGCAGAAACCTAGGACAGATCCTACGGCTCTAGGTGGGTGGTCGTCTGTCTCGACCAGTTGGGGTGAGAGAGAGAGAGAGAGAGAGAGAGAGAGAGGCAGAGAGAGAGAGAGCGAGAGACAGACAGACAGGTGCACAGCAACAACAGTATTGGCAACGGCAATCTAGCAGGACCATGGCAGGAGGCTCCACCAGGATCGACAAGAACCTGCGAGACGAGAAAGCAAAAGAACTCCGGGGAACAAGTGAAGTTAGTAACATGCATTAATGGAACATGAATGAGTGCAGAAAGAGAGAGGAAGGGAGGAGCTCAGTGCACCATGGGAAATCCCCCGATAGTCTAGGCCTATAGCAGCATAACTAAGGGATGGTTCAGGACTCACCTGATCCAGCCCTAACTATAAGCTTTATCAAAGAGGAATGTCTTAAGCCTACTCTTGAATGTGGTGAGGGTGTCTGCCTCCCGAACCACAAATGGAAGCTGGTTCCACAAGAGAGGAGCTTGGTAACTGAAGGCTCTGGCTCCTGTTCTACTTTTAGAGACTATAGGAACCACAAGTAGCCCAGCATTCAGAGAACGTAGTGTTCTAGAGGGGTAATAGGGTACTATGAGCTCTTTAAGATATGAAGGGGCCTGACCATGAAGAGCTTTATAGGGGAGGAGGAGGATTTTAAATTCAATTCTACATTTTACAGGGAGCCAATGCAGAGAAGCTAGTACAGGAGAGATGTGATCTCTTTTTCTAGTTCCTGTCAGTACTCGTGCTGCAGCGTTCTGAATTAATTGGAGCGTTTTAATGGACTTATTGGGGCAACCTGATAATAAAGAGTTGCAGTAATCCAGCCTTGAAGTAACAAATACATGGATTAGTTTTTCTGCATCTGTCTGTGATAGGATGTGTCTAATTTTTCTAATATTACGTAAATAAAAGAAGGCAGTCCTAGAGGTCTGCTTTATGTGGGAGTTAAATGACAAATCCTGATCAAAGATAACTCCAAGATTCCTGACAGTGGTTCTAGAGGCCAAGTTAATGCCATCTAGAGTCACTATATCTTTAGACAGTGAGTCTCTAAGGTTTTTGGGGCCAAGAACAAGAGTTTAACATCAGAAAATTGCAGGTCATCCAGGATTTTATGTCCTTAAGACATGTTTGTAATTTAGATAATTGATTAATTTCATTGGGCTTGATTGATAGATATAACTGCGTATCATCTGCATAACAGTGAAAGTTAATGGAGTGATTCCTAATAATGTTGCCTAAAGGGAGCATATATAAAGTAAATAGTATTGGTCCAAGTACAGAACCTTGTGGAACTCCATGACTAACTGTAGTATTTATTGAAGATTCATCGTTAACATGTACAGACTGCGAGCGATCTGATAAATATGACTTAAACCAGCTTAGTGCGGTTCCTTTAATGCCAATTTGATGCTCAAGTCTCTCTAAAAGAATATTATGGTCAATGGTGTGAAATGCAGCACTAAGATCTAATAATACATTACAGAGACAAGTCCATTGTCAGAAGCAGTCAGAAGGTCATTATTAACTTTAACCAGAGCTGTCTCTGTGCTATGATGAACTCTAAATCCTGACTGAAAATCCTCAAATAAACTATTGTTATGTAGAAATTCACACAACTCTTTGGCGACTACTTTCTCCAGAATCTTAGAGAGGAAGGGGAGGTTAGAAATTGGTCTATAGTTGGCTAAAACCTCTGGGTCAAGAGTGGACTTTTTAAGAAGGGGTTTAATTACAGCTACTTTAAAGGACTGTGGTACATATCCTGATAATAAAGAAAGATTAATCCAGTAAAGAAGTGCTAATTAAGGGAACAACTTCTTTAAGCAGCCTAGTTGGGATCGGGTCTAATAGATAGGTTGATGGCTTCGATGAAGAAATGATTGAAGTTAACTGATGAAGATCGATAGCAGAAAAACAGTCTAAATATATATCTAAGTTTACATTGACAGAAGTCTCTGAACTTGGAGAGTCACTGGTAACTGTTGATGGCAGTTGGTGATTAATTTTTTCTGTAATAGTAATAATTTTATTATAGAAGAAGCTCATGAAGTCATTGCTACTTAAGTTTATGGGGATATGTGGCTCAATAGAGCTGTGACTCTCTGTCAGCCTGGCTACAGTGCTAAAGAGGAACCTAGGGTTATTCTTATTTTCTTCTATTAGTGCTGAGTAATAGGCTCCTCTGGCATTACGGAGGGCCTTTCTATAAGTTTTAAGATTATCTTGCCAATTTGAGCGATATTCTGATAATTTGGAAGAGTGCCATTTCCTTTCAGATTTCCTAGCTATTTGTTTTAACTGGTGGGTTTGGTGGTTATACCAAGGTGCTAGTCTCCTATGTTTTAATAATTTCCTTTTTATAGGAACGATAGAGTCTGATGTTGATCGTAGTGAGCCTGTAGCACTATCGACAAGATTATCAATTTCAGAGGGACTAAAGTCGTTATAGGATTCTGTTAAATTCAGACATGGCATTGAATTAAACAAGGAATCTCCTCCTTAAATTTAGCTACAGCACTGTCAGATAGGCATCTGCTGTAGGAAGTTTTGCCTAATGGCTTACAATAATAGTATGAATTCAAAAGTTATTAAATAATGGTCAGATAGGAAAGGATTATGTGGGAAGACTATTAAATGTTCAATATCAATGCCATATGATAAAACAAGGTCAAGAGTGTGATTAAAACAATGAGTTGGTTTATTTACACTCTGACAGAAGCCAATTGAGTCTATTAATGATATAAATGCATTACTAAGGCTGTCATTGTCAACATCCACATGAATATTAAAATCACCTACAATAATTACTTTATCTGATTTAAGGACTAAACTTGATAGAAACTCTGAAAATTCAGATATAAAATCAGAGTACGGTCCAGGAGCGCGGTACACTATAAAAAATAGAACTGGCGGCAGTGTTTTCCAGTTTGGGTGAGAAAGACTAAGAACAAGGCTTTCAAATGAATTATAATTTAGTTTAGGATTTTTATGTTGAACTCCTCTTGTATTTCTTTCTTTAAATAATTTAGGTGGTCGGGGGACAGACACAGTCTCTATGGGGTTTTGGGTGGGTGACTGTTCTAAAGAAAGCGCAGAGAAGTGTGTAAGACAGCAGCTCTTTGTTCACTTTGTTCACAAAGCCAATGGAGTTTTGGATGTGTTGCCCACCAGGGGTGCAAGGATGTTTGCTATATGCTTAGCTATGTTGTAGGTGACCAAGTTGATGCTGCTGACAATGGGTCTGAGAGGGGTCCCTTCTTTATGGATCTTTGGGAGTCCATATAGGCAGGGGATTGTGTCCTGGGGATAAAGATGGTAGTATTGTTTCTTGTCAATGATACCTTCTTTTTGTAAATGTTGTAGACCTCTTTTTTGTAGCCACTAGTTGGGTCTCTTCTCACAGTTTCATGTGTCAGTGTCACTGAGTAATGCAGAAATCTTGGCATGGTAGTTAATAGTATTGAGTACGACAGTGCACCTCCCCTTATCAGCTGGAAGGATTATGATGTTTTGGTCCTTGCTTAGTGATGTTACCGCTTTTCTCTCATCAATGGAGAGGTTGGAAGGGGGGGCCTTAGCATTGGACAGAGCCGCTGACACTTTTAACAGAAGCTGTTCGGCTTTGGTTTCAGTTATGTTGTTTTTCCTGATAGCTGATTCTGTAGCTGTAATCAAGTCAACTATAGGTAGGGCAGATGAAAAGACTGAGAGGGTTCCAAACCACCACAGGACTGTCCCACATGGAGTGCAGAATCAGTGACAAAACATGTCCAAACCAGGTTCTAGACGTTGGAGGCTGCAAGTTGTTTCTAAAGCTACTTCCAATATGGTAGTAGTAATCAACATGCTTCCTCGATAGCATGATTTTACACATCTCAGGGATATCCTAGTTCAAGCTTCAGGCTTCCATCTGCTTTGGTGACCACCCTGGAAAGGCTTCAGTCAAGGTCAAAGGGCATTGGATACCAGCCTCTCAGTATATACACTCAAAAAAACAATTTCAATTTCTGCAATTCCTTTAACCTAAAATATACACTGGTTGTATTTGTTTTGGTTACTTTGAGGGACCCAGTAGGAGCTTAGAGTTGCATTTTTGTGTATGTCCTACAGCAGAGTGTCCTCTACAAGTCAGTAAAGAAACAAGGGCAAAATTTAACTTTTGGCCCCAAATTGTATGAAATGAGCTGAAACTTTCAGGCATCACATTCAGTTCAGCACATTCAAAGAACAATATCATTGAAGTTGCATTCCTAAAGCTGCTTTTGGTTTTAGAGGAGCAAGCAACCTACTGCTACCAGAATATGATTTTGCAAATCTCAAGAGTCTTCTAGTTCCTTTTCAGACCTCTGTCTTTTTTGTGGGCCACAAAATAAGCATTTTTTGGCCCCTAGGGGCCTCTATGGCTATTTTCTACAACATTGACCCTTGAAAGTAAAAAAAACATCTATATAAGCTCAAAATGGCTACAAATGTAAACAGCAGACCATGAGAGATGTGTCAATCCTGATTCCTGAAGTCCCATACCTTCTGGATACTTTCCAGGACTAATATTTTCCAGGGGCCTTTTGGCACTGAGAGGCCATGAAATATTTTATTTTGGCCCACCAAGAGGTTATCAGGGGTTTTTAGGGAGCCTTGTAGACCACAAAATTGGTTACATGAAGCATTTTTATTCTGGGGGACATGCAGGTCACTGTGGGTCCCTAGAGTCACTCTTGCAGCCCATAGAAAGCATTGCAGACAACTCCAATGCATTTTAAATGAGTGGATTCTGTGGGCCCATATTGTTAGGGTCTAATAAAGATAAACTGGGTGATACTGAAAGATTGGCCTCCAGAGTCTTCATCAAGTGCCCCCTGGTGCCCAAAAATGCAACTACCATGAATAACTGCATACCTGGATACTGGCACTGCGATATTGGCTTACTGGCAAAATGGCCCCAATACACATGAATGGATGGCAGGCCCAACATAGTAAACGTAGTAAATTCAACTTTTAGGTAAAGCCAGGCAAAAAAGGCCAACTTCTCATGATAAAATCCTAAACACCCTTAGACCATCTGTAGGTGTTGGTGCTGTATTGGTTTGTTAAGTAAATCCTTGGGGCTACATCCACCAAAATTTACGACCCCGCTGTTTATAACCCCTTAAGTAGAGAGGAGATTATACCTAGATGTAAAATCCTGAAAGGGGTTTACAATCTCTTTTGTATTACAGCAGATTGTTTTCTAATCTGTCAAGGAAGTTCTGTGTTTCTTCATCAAAGGGCCAGGGGCATGTCAAACAGTATAAGAACAGGGTAAAACATTTGGTCAGGGGGCACAACTCTGAACTGCTTACTGCCTTGTGGTTCTGTGTGATCTGTCCCTCTCAATAGGGAATAAACACTTGGTGCATGCTCCCTTTCCAGTCTTGTTTTTTGACTCTACAGGCAGATCAAGAATTTCAACAACAAGGAGGAAATTTCCGCAACAGGAGCTATATTGGCCCATTTATGTGACTGAAACTGTTGAAAAAATTCAAATGGAGTGACCCCTGATGGTCAGATGAAAAGACTGAGAGGGTTCAAACCACCACAGGACTGGCCCACGTGGAGTGCAAAATCACTGACAAAACTTTCAGACTTCTAGCTTGAGAGGAAAAAAAAATTCTCTGGTTGGACCAAGAAAGATCCAGGCCCTTAGACTTATACACCCTTAGAACATCTGTAGGTGTTGGTGCTGGACTGTCTTGTTAAGTGAATCCTTGGGGCTACATCCACCAAAGTTTATACACATTATCTCGGCCCACCAACGACCATGTCCTGTGAATTGCAATTGCGGATTTATTTTTAATATATACAATGAAAGGATGATCTCCAATGACCTTTGTAACTGACTGAGGCCTGCCCAGACCAGTTGCTCTTTTGACCTAATTTGGTCACCAAAGCAGATGGAGGCCTGAAACTTGAACTAGGAGAAATAACTTAGAAATTAAAGCTGCAAGCAGCGTTGAGCGGGATCTCGAAACCGGCACGCGTCGGGGCGTGCTGCGGCAGCGTCACATGCCATCGGGGTGTGCTGCGGCCACGTCACGTGCCGATGTAACAAGCGCGGACCATAACATGAAAATGTCATGTAAATTAGCTCAAAATCGCCACGCAGCACTTAGTTCTTGTTGCCACTAGGTGGCGCTATCACTATGTGTTCAGGTCAGGACTCTTATCAGACAAGTGAAGTTTGGAGCCGATTGGACAATGTACACTCAAGTTATAGCAAATTCGTGTTTTGTGGCGGTACATCAAAATTTCCCGGCACGCCACAGACACACCTACTTACCGCAGTCATCACATATCATCAACAATGTGTTTTGTATTTTATAAGAAAATTTCAGCTAGATCTGATCATAGCTTATAGTTAGGGCTGGATCAGGTGAGTCCTGAACCATCCCTTAGTTATGCTGCTATAGGCCTAGACTATCGGGGGATTTCCCATGGTGCACTGAGCTACTCTCTTCCTCTCTCTTTCTGCACTCATTCATGTCCCTTTAATGCATGTTACTAACTCCACTTCTTCCCCGGAGTTCTTGTGCTTTCTCGTCTCGCAGGTTCTCATGGATCCTGGTGGAGCCTCCTGCCATGGTCCTGCTTGACTGCCATTGCCAATACTGTTGTTGCTGTGCACCTGTCTGTCTGTCTGTCGTTCTCTCTCTCTCTCTCTCTCTCACCCCAACTGGTCGAGACAGACGACCACCCACCTAGAGCCGGAGGATCTGTCCTAGGTTTCTGCCTTTTAACAGGCAGTTTTTCCTTGCCCTTGTCGCCAAGTGCTTGCTCATGGTGGTACTGTTGGGTCTCTGTAATTAATGTTAAAGAGTTCGGTCTAGACCTGCTCTATTTGAAAAGTGTCCTGAGATAACTTCTGTTATGAATTGGCGCTATACAAATAAAATTGAATTGAATTGAATCATCCTGCTAGGAGTAGAACATAAAAGTATAAAACGTGATACTTCCTGTTGCCACTAGGTGGCGCTCTGACTATTACCGAATATCATCACATAGACATGTTCAGGGCGAGACTCTTATCGAACATGTGAAGTTTCGTTGCAGTCGGATCATGTACGCAGAAGTTATGACGAATCACTCTTTCATGGCGAAGGTTTGAAATTGGATGCCACGGGATGCCACGCCACGGGCACAATGTTGGACGAAAAAAACTGACTGCACTTACCAATTTTGAAGTAGATCCAATAAAACCTGTAGGAGGAGTTAGTTAAAATAGAAGCCCTGAAATGCCAAAAATGACATCACAGTGTGACATTCGTTCAAATGGCCAACTTTGAAGGCACGCCACGGACACGCTCTTCAACGTACAGTCAATAATAGCACAACTTGTAATCAGCAACATTATTCAAGAGTACTGTAAAGTTTTGAAGCAGATCTGATAAATTCCATAGGAGTTTGTTTGTTCAAATACAAGACCACGGACTTCAAAATGGCCAAATTTGACGGCATGCCACGGACACGCCCTTTACAGCGTTCATTCAGCACCATTTTGTGACTGTACTGACCAATTTTGAAGCAGATCCCAGAAATTCCCTAGGACGAGTTTGTTCAAATGCAAGGCGAAAAAGTCAAAATGACCACAAAATGATGAGAATTAAAAATTGAAATATCAGACTTCCAGTGGGTTTCTGGGCATGGGTCCAAGAGGCTTTTCTGCTTCTTTTATCATGATACACATGCGTAGCAATTGTCGTACATGTGGGCCTTACATGTCTTGGGGGCTGATTCTGGGGGGCGTCGCCCGTGCACAGGGACAATGTCATATCAATATTTTTGCTACGTTTGAATTTTGTGCAAATCTTCATTCCATTTTGAGAATGTTGCGGGGGCCAAATGTGCGGTTGAACTTCCAAAGGTATAATAATAATAATTCCAAGAGGAACAATAGGGTCTTGCACTTTCAGTGCTCGATCCCTAATTAAAGCTGCAAGCAGCGATGAACGGGCCCTTGCACCCCTTGCCAGTCGGGGCCTGTGGCATGTAAATTTCGTGTAAATCAAACAATGTTCATTTCACAAGGCTTATTTCCTGTTGCCAGTAGGTGGCGCATCGACTACGGTCCTGAACTGTCATGCATGCATCTCTCCTCAGGCCGAGACTCTCTTCAAAAAATTTCATGTAAATCAGATGATGTTTGTGATACAAGGTTTACTTTCTCTGGCCAGTAGGTGGCACAATAACGGTGACTCTTTATTGCCATGTAGATGTGTTTGTGCCAGGTCCCTTATCAACCATGTGAAATTTCATGTAAGTCGGATGATGTTTGTTTCACAAGATTTACTTCCTGTGGCCAGTAGGTGGCGCAATAACTGTGAACCCTAAATTGCATATGGATGTGTCCAGGCAGGGGCTCTTATCAAACGTGAAGTTCGGGTCAGATTCAACCATGTACAGTGGAGTTAAAGCAACTTGATGTTTTGTGGTGAGACAAATTCGCCACACCACCACGGCCAAACTATTTGACTGAGGATAAAACTTTGATCATATTATCATATGATAATGATAATGATAATAATAATAATGATAATAATAATAATAATAATGAAGAAGAAGAGAATAAAAAAGAAAAGAAAATGTGTCCTCAATGGGGGGTGGTAGTGGGTAAAAAATCATTAAAAACGCCTACTGTTTACATGAGCTTTGTGGTAGTAATAGTTCTAGTTTACGACTGTTTGCTTACAATTTACTTTTACCTGTTCATTTGATATGTGGACAACGTAACAAATAGATGGAGGGGGGTGAATCTGATGAAATAAGTTCAAGTCTCTTTCAAAATATCAGTTATTTCATGGAAATTATATGATCCAATATGGCCGTCACCATATGACGTCATAATATGCAAATTAGCTGGGAAAATTGACTACCTAGATAAACTTTAGGTCATTCTCAATATTTGTCTGATTTACACTTTGTCTCTATCTCAAAGCACTTTCAAGCCAGAGCCTCCAGAAATTTAGATGTCAAAATCTAGTATTTTTCAAAATAAAACTCGGCGCCTAAAGGGTTAAGTATAACACTTGCAAATCACCAAAAAAGACCACTAAATTCAAAATGGCTGACTTCCTGTTAGGCCCAGGATTCATATTGTTAGGAGAGTACATAATCTTGATCAGTGCCCCCTGGTGCCCAAAAATGCAACTACCATGAATAACTGCATACTTGGATACTGGCACTGCGATATTGGCTTACTGGAAAAGTGGCCCCAATACACATGAATGGATGGCAGGCCCAACATTGCAAATGTTGTGAAAAAATCCAACTTTTAGGTAAAGCCAGGCAAAAAATGCCAACTTCTCATGATAAAACCCTAACCTTAACCCTAACCCTAACATTAGTGTTAAACCTTAAATTAGCCCTAAACCTAGCCTTAAAACTTAATATTAGTTTTATACACCTAAATTAGCTTTGATAACAGTCGGGGCCTTGACCGGTGGCTGGCTCGGACCATTTATGGGGTTTAGCAGGGGTAGAACATTGACTTTTTACAATGGGGGCGGGGTGGTAGGAAGTTGGGTATATTAGTGGAAGCGGGTACCTCACCCGGGGTACAGGTAAAGGGAAGGGGGCGTGGCTAGGGTAGGGAATTCGTTTTAATTTAGTAGGTAGAGGAGGTCTGGATTTATTTGGCAGTTATTAGACCTTGGGGGGTCGAGGGTTAGGACATTTGGTTGTTTCCAGGTGGGTTTTGGAGTTTTTAGGGAATTTTGGCTTAGAGGGAAGGTGTTGGGGGCGGAGTTAGCGGGGTGTGGTGGGTTGGCTTAACCAGACACCGCGTTAGGGGGGGACTGTGGTCTCCCTTAGGTAGAGCGCAGGAAGAGGCTTTAGTGATGGGTAAAATAGGATTCCTGGGGTCGTGCGGTGTATGGGGCACAGGAATATCATTTGATAGGCAGAGTGCCCTAGAATTTAATCCTGATTGCTCCCACCAGAGCTACCTCACAACTGATCGGTTGTCGGATGCAGGTACATTGGCAACATGTTGGTACGTATACTTAGATTTATTGAAGTTTTATTTGCGTATATTAATACGTATATCTAGAACTCATACTCATTGAGGTTGTACTTGCGTATATCTAATACGTATATCCAGACTTATTGAAGTAGTACTTGCGTATATCTAATACACATATCCATACTCATTGAAGTTGTACTTATCTGGACACACCCTGGGGATTGATCAACCCGGCGGGGCCTCCCTTGGGTGAGGGTGTCTAGTGATAATGGCCGAAACACCCTGGGATCCCAAGGTCCACTACTGACGATGTGTTCAAAAAAATAGGGTATGATTTACTCTAGGACCAGCGGTGTAGGCGGAAGGCCGATTTACAAATCCTAGTCACGTGGCAACTGTAACGTGACTAGGAACAGTTTACTCTTATTAGATCTGAATCACACGGCAACTGTAGTGTGAACAGATCATTTAGAATCAAAAATCACTGTCTGCAAGCAACTGTAACCAGATATATTCTGTGGCAATAAATTAAATTACAGATCTGAATCACACGGCAACTGTAGTGTGAACAGAAATAAGTTATACTAACCTGATTTGGTACAGAATTTATCAACAGTGATAATGGCCGGAACACCCGAGGATCCCTAGGTCCACTACTGACGATGTGTTCCCAAAAAATAGGAGATGATTCACTTTAGGACTAGAGCTTTAGGCGGAAGGCTAATTGGTAGTCTGAGTCACTGGAAGGAGGGGTGGGTATTAATAAGGGGGTTATAATTTCTTCTCACAGTTGGGGTCTGGAGTGGTAATGCTGCTGCTTCCCTGGGTTGGTCTCACTCGGGGGGCAGCAGTGGCCAATTGGGTGGGAGGACACAGTGGAGAGAACTCTGAGTGACATGCGCCGGCCAGTGCATTCCTTTGGCTCTCTATTCCAAACTGTGCTATCAAACTGATGGTACAGGGGGAGTCATCGTGTCATAACTTATCCTAACCCGCCCGTGCCTTCGGACAACCGAGTTTCTCTCTAAACTGCTAGATTCCGTTTAAAGACAGAAGGGTGGGCATGCTTCCTTGCATTATCGGAATGACGGGGCTGGTATGGGAGTTATGGTTGTAATTTTAGGGTTATTATAGGGGCGTCCCTCTTGGAGGGGGTGGGGGTGGTGTGGCGCTTCTCGCTCTCCTGAGTGCGCTCTTCTTTTGCTTGTCTTTCAGTTCCCCTCCCGCTCGTCCCCCCTTGGGGAAAGGAGTGGGGGTGGGGGTGTAGGGTTGCCTGGTTTGGCAAGATTGTGGTTGAGATGCAGTCCCATTTCCCATGATTGGTCCTACTTCTCTCTTTTTTTTCTCTCTCTCTCTCTCTCTCTTTTTTTCCTTTCTTTGATATTCGGTCTGGGCCTTAACATCGGTCTTGGTCTTGGCATGTATCTTTAACTTAATAAACCTAACATTAGCCTTAAATCCTAAAATTAGCCTTAAACATTTAAAGTAGCCCTGACCCTAACCTTAACCCTAACCCTAACATTAGTGTTAAACCTTAAATTAGCCCTAAACCTAGCCTTAAAACTTAATATTAGTTTTATACACCTAAATTAGCTTTGATAACAGTCGGGGCCTTGACCGGTGGCTGGCTCGGACCATTTATGGGGTTTAGCAGGGGTAGAACATTGACTTTTTACAATGGGGGCGGGGTGGTAGGAAGTTGGGTATATTAGTGGAAGCGGGTACCTCACCCGGGGTACAGGTAAAGGGAAGGGGGCGTGGCTAGGGTAGGGAATTCGTTTTAATTTAGTAGGTAGAGGAGGTCTGGATTTATTTGGCAGTTATTAGACCTTGGGGGGTCGAGGGTTAGGACATTTGGTTGTTTCCAGGTGGGTTTTGGAGTTTTTAGGGAATTTTGGCTTAGAGGGAAGGTGTTGGGGGCAGAGTTAGCGGGGTGTGGTGGGTTGGCTTAACCAGACACCGCGTTAGGGGGGACTGTGGTCTCCCTTAGGTAGAGCGCAGGAAGAGGCTGTAGTGATGGGTAAAATAGGATTCCTGGGGTCGTGCGGTGTATGGGGCACAGGAATATCATTTGATAGGCAGAGTGCCCTAGAATTTAATCCTGATTGCTCCCACCAGAGCTACCTCACAACTGATCGGTTGTCGGATGCAGGTACATTGGCAACATGTTGGTACGTATACTTAGATTTATTGAAGTTTTATTTGCGTATATTAATACGTATATCTAGAACTCATACTCATTGAGGTTGTACTTGCGTATATCTAATACGTATATCCAGACTTATTGAAGTCGTACTTGCGTATATCTAATACACATATCCATACAGTACTTGCGTATATCTAATACACACATCCATACTCATTGAAGTTGTACTTATCTGGACACACCCTGGGGATTGATCAACCCCGGCGGGGCCTCCCTTGGGTGAGGGTGTCTAGTGATAATGGCCGAAACACCCTGGGATCCCAAGGTCCACTACTGACGATGTGTTCAAAAAAATAGGGTATGATTTACTCTAGGACCAGCGGTGTAGGCGGAAGGCCGATTTACAAACCCTAGTCACGTGGCAACTGTAACGTGACTAGGAACAGTTTACTCTTATTAGATCTGAATCACACGGCAACTGTAGTGTGAACAGATCATTTAGAATCAAAAATCACTGTCTGCAAGCAACTGTAACCAGATATATTCTGTGGCAATAAATTAAATTACAGATCTGAATCACACGGCAACTGTAGTGTGAACAGAAATAAGTTATACTAACCTGATTTGGTACAGAATTTATCAACAGTGATAATGGCCGGAACACCCGAGGATCCCTAGGTCCACTACTGACGATGTGTTCCAAAAAGTAGGAGATGATTCACTTTAGGACTAGAGCTTTAGGCGGAAGGCTAATTGGTAGTCTGAGTCACTGGAAGGAGGGGTGGGTATTAATAAGGGGGTTATAATTTCTTCTCACAGTTGGGGTCTGGAGTGGTAATGCTGCTGCTTCCCTGGGTTGGTCTCACTCGGGGGGGCAGCAGTGGCCAATTGGGTGGGAGGACACAGTGGAGAGAACTCTGAGTGACATGCGCCGGCCAGTGCATTCCTTTGGCTCTCTATTCCAAACTGTGCTATCAAACTGATGGTACAGGGGGAGTCATCGTGTCATAACTTATCCTAACCCGCCCGTGCCTTCGGACAACCGAGTTTCTCTCTAAACTGCTAGATTCCGTTTAAAGACAGAAGGGTGGGCATGCTTCCTTGCATTATCGGAATGACGGGGCTGGTATGGGAGTTATGGTTGTAATTTTAGGGTTATTATAGGGGCGTCCCTCTTGGAGGGGGTGGGGGTGGTGTGGCGCTTCTCGCTCTCCTGAGTGCGCTCTTCTTTTGCTTGTCTTTCAGTTCCCCTCCCGCTCGTCCCCCTTGGGGAAAGGAGTGGGGGGTGGGGGGTGTAGGGTTGCCTGGTTTGGCAAGATTGTGGTTGAGATGCAGTCCCATTTCCCATGATTGGTCCTACTTCTCTCTTTTTTTCTCTCTCTCTCTCTCTCTCTCTTTTTTCCTTTCTTTGATATTCGGTCTGGGCCTTAACATCGGTCTTGGTCTTGGCATGTATCTTTAACTTAATAAACCTAACATTAGCCTTAAATCCTAAAATTAGCCTTAAACATTTAAAGTAGCCCTGACCCTAACCTTAACCCTAACCCTAACATTAGTGTTAAACCTTAAATTAGCCCTAAACCTAGCCTTAAAACTTAATATTAGTTTTATACACCTAAATTAGCTTTGATAACAGTCGGGGCCTTGACCGGTGGCTGGCTCGGACCATTTATGGGGTTTAGCAGGGGTAGAACATTGACTTTTTACAATGGGGGCGGGGTGGTAGGAAGTTGGGTATATTAGTGGAAGCGGGTACCTCACCCGGGGTACAGGTAAAGGGAAGGGGGCGTGGCTAGGGTAGGGAATTCGTTTTAATTAAGTAGGTAGAGGAGGTCTGGATTTATTTGGCAGTTATTAGACCTTGGGGGGTCGAGGGTTAGGACATTTGGTTGTTTCCAGGTGGGTTTTGGAGTTTTTAGGGAATTTTGGCTTAGAGGGAAGGTGTTGGGGGCGGAGTTAGCGGGGTGTGGTGGGTTGGCTTAACCAGACACCGCGTTAGGGGGGGACTGTGGTCTCCCTTAGGTAGAGCGCAGGAAGAGGCTTTAGTGATGGGTAAAATAGGATTCCTGGGGTCGTGCGGTGTATGGGGCACAGGAATATCATTTGATAGGCAGAGTGCCCTAGAATTTAATCCTGATTGCTCCCACCAGAGCTACCTCACAACTGATCGGTTGTCGGATGCAGGTACATTGGCAACATGTTGGTACGTATACTTAGACTTATTGAAGTTTTATTTGCGTATATTAATACGTATATCTAGAACTCATACTCATTGAGGTTGTACTTGCGTATATCTAATACGTATATCCAGACTTATTGAAGTAGTACTTGCGTATATCTAATACACATATCCATACAGTACTTGCGTATGTCTAATACACACATCCATACTCATTGAAGTTGTACTTATCTGGACACACCCTGGGGATTGATCAACCCCGGCGGGGCCTCCCTTGGGTGAGGGTGTCTAGTGATAATGGCCGAAACACCCTGGGATCCCAAGGTCCACTACTGACGATGTGTTCAAAAAAATAGGGTATGATTTACTCTAGGACCAGCGGTGTAGGCGGAAGGCCGATTTACAAACCCTAGTCACGTGGCAACTGTAACGTGACTAGGAACAGTTTACTCTTATTAGATCTGAATCACACGGCAACTGTAGTGTGAACAGATCATTTAGAATCAAAAATCACTGTCTGCAAGCAACTGTAACCAGATATATTCTGTGGCAATAAATTAAATTACAGATCTGAATCACACGGCAACTGTAGTGTGAACAGAAATAAGTTATACTAACCTGATTTGGTACAGAATTTATCAACAGTGATAATGGCCGGAACACCCGAGGATCCCTAGGTCCACTACTGACGATGTGTTCCAAAAAGTAGGAGATGATTCACTTTAGGACTAGAGCTTTAGGCGGAAGGCTAATTGGTAGTCTGAGTCACTGGAAGGAGGGGTGGGTATTAATAAGGGGGTTATAATTTCTTCTCACAGTTGGGGTCTGGAGTGGTAATGCTGCTGCTTCCCTGGGTTGGTCTCACTCGGGGGGGCAGCAGTGGCCAATTGGGTGGGAGGACACAGTGGAGAGAACTCTGAGTGACATGCGCCGGCCAGTGCATTCCTTTGGCTCTCTATTCCAAACTGTGCTATCAAACTGATGGTACAGGGGGAGTCATCGTGTCATAACTTATCCTAACCCGCCCGTGCCTTCGGACAACCGAGTTTCTCTCTAAACTGCTAGATTCCGTTTAAAGACAGAAGGGTGGGCATGCTTCCTTGCATTATCGGAATGACGGGGCTGGTATGGGAGTTATGGTTGTAATTTTAGGGTTATTATAGGGGCGTCCCTCTTGGAGGGGGTGGGGGTGGTGTGGCGCTTCTCGCTCTCCTGAGTGCGCTCTTCTTTTGCTTGTCTTTCAGTTCCCCTCCCGCTCGTCCCCCTTGGGGAAAGGAGTGGGGGTGGGGGGTGTAGGGTTGCCTGGTTTGGCAAGATTGTGGTTGAGATGCAGTCCCATTTCCCATGATTGGTCCTACTTCTCTCTTTTTTTCTCTCTCTCTCTCTCTCTCTCTTTTTTCCTTTCTTTGATATTCGGTCTGGGCCTTAACATCGGTCTTGGTCTTGGCATGTATCTTTAACTTAATAAACCTAACATTAGCCTTAAATCCTAAAATTAGCCTTAAACATTTAAAGTAGCCCTGACCCTAACCTTAACCCTAACCCTAACATTAGTGTTAAACCTTAAATTAGCCCTAAACCTAGCCTTAAAACTTAATATTAGTTTTATACACCTAAATTAGCTTTGATAACAGTCGGGGCCTTGACCGGTGGCTGGCTCGGACCATTTATGGGGTTTAGCAGGGGTAGAACATTGACTTTTTACAATGGGGGGCGGGGTGGTAGGAAGTTGGGTATATTAGTGGAAGCGGGTACCTCACCCGGGGTACAGGTAAAGGGAAGGGGGCGTGGCTAGGGTAGGGAATTCGTTTTAATTTAGTAGGTAGAGGAGGTCTGGATTTATTTGGCAGTTATTAGACCTTGGGGGGTCGAGGGTTAGGACATTTGGTTGTTTCCAGGTGGGTTTTGGAGTTTTTAGGGAATTTTGGCTTAGAGGGAAGGTGTTGGGGGCGGAGTTAGCGGGGTGTGGTGGGTTGGCTTAACCAGACACCGCGTTAGGGGGGACTGTGGTCTCCCTTAGGTAGAGCGCAGGAAGAGGCTGTAGTGATGGGTAAAATAGGATTCCTGGGGTCGTGCGGTGTATGGGGCACAGGAATATCATTTGATAGGCAGAGTGCCCTAGAATTTAATCCTGATTGCTCCCACCAGAGCTACCTCACAACTGATCGGTTGTCGGATGCAGGTACATTGGCAACATGTTGGTACGTATACTTAGATTTATTGAAGTTTTATTTGCGTATATTAATACGTATATCTAGAACTCATACTCATTGAGGTTGTACTTGCGTATATCTAATACGTATATCCAGACTTATTGAAGTAGTACTTGCGTATATCTAATACACATATCCATACAGTACTTGCGTATATCTAATACACACATCCATACTCATTGAAGTTGTACTTATCTGGACACACCCTGGGGATTGATCAACCCCGGCGGGGCCTCCCTTGGGTGAGGGTGTCTAGTGATAATGGCCGAAACACCCTGGGATCCCAAGGTCCACTACTGACGATGTGTTCAAAAAAATAGGGTATGATTTACTCTAGGACCAGCGGTGTAGGCGGAAGGCCGATTTACAAACCCTAGTCACGTGGCAACTGTAACGTGACTAGGAACAGTTTACTCTTATTAGATCTGAATCACACGGCAACTGTAGTGTGAACAGATCATTTAGAATCAAAAATCACTGTCTGCAAGCAACTGTAACCAGATATATTCTGTGGCAATAAATTAAATTACAGATCTGAATCACACGGCAACTGTAGTGTGAACAGAAATAAGTTATACTAACCTGATTTGGTACAGAATTTATCAACAGTGATAATGGCCGGAACACCCGAGGATCCCTAGGTCCACTACTGACGATGTGTTCCAAAAAGTAGGAGATGATTCACTTTAGGACTAGAGCTTTAGGCGGAAGGCTAATTGGTAGTCTGAGTCACTGGAAGGAGGGGTGGGTATTAATAAGGGGGTTATAATTTCTTCTCACAGTTGGGGTCTGGAGTGGTAATGCTGCTGCTTCCCTGGGTTGGTCTCACTCGGGGGGCAGCAGTGGCCAATTGGGTGGGAGGACACAGTGGAGAGAACTCTGAGTGACATGCGCCGGCCAGTGCATTCCTTTGGCTCTCTATTCCAAACTGTGCTATCAAACTGATGGTACAGGGGGAGTCATCGTGTCATAACTTATCCTAACCCGCCCGTGCCTTCGGACAACCGAGTTTCTCTCTAAACTGCTAGATTCCGTTTAAAGACAGAAGGGTGGGCATGCTTCCTTGCATTATCGGAATGACGGGGCTGGTATGGGAGTTATGGTTGTAATTTTAGGGTTATTATAGGGGCGTCCCTCTTGGAGGGGGTGGGGGTGGTGTGGCGCTTCTCGCTCTCCTGAGTGCGCTCTTCTTTTGCTTGTCTTTCAGTTCCCCTCCCGCTCGTCCCCCTTGGGGAAAGGAGTGGGGGGTGGGGGGTGTAGGGTTGCCTGGTTTGGCAAGATTGTGGTTGAGATGCAGTCCCATTTCCCATGATTGGTCCTACTTCTCTCTTTTTTTCTCTCTCTCTCTCTCTCTCTCTTTTTTTCCTTTCTTTGATATTCGGTCTGGGCCTTAACATCGGTCTTGGTCTTGGCATGTATCTTTAACTTAATAAACCTAACATTAGCCTTAAATCCTAAAATTAGCCTTAAACATTTAAAGTAGCCCTGACCCTAACCTTAACCCTAACCCTAACATTAGTGTTAAACCTTAAATTAGCCCTAAACCTAGCCTTAAAACTTAATATTAGTTTTATACACCTAAATTAGCTTTGATAACAGTCGGGGCCTTGACCGGTGGCTGGCTCGGACCATTTATGGGGTTTAGCAGGGGTAGAACATTGACTTTTTACAATGGGGGCGGGGTGGTAGGAAGTTGGGTATATTAGTGGAAGCGGGTACCTCACCCGGGGTACAGGTAAAGGGAAGGGGGCGTGGCTAGGGTAGGGAATTCGTTTTAATTTAGTAGGTAGAGGAGGTCTGGATTTATTTGGCAGTTATTAGACCTTGGGGGGTCGAGGGTTAGGACATTTGGTTGTTTCCAGGTGGGTTTTGGAGTTTTTAGGGAATTTTGGCTTAGAGGGAAGGTGTTGGGGGCGGAGTTAGCGGGGTGTGGTGGGTTGGCTTAACCAGACACCGCGTTAGGGGGGACTGTGGTCTCCCTTAGGTAGAGCGCAGGAAGAGGCTGTAGTGATGGGTAAAATAGGATTCCTGGGGTCGTGCGGTGTATGGGGCACAGGAATATCATTTGATAGGCAGAGTGCCCTAGAATTTAATCCTGATTGCTCCCACCAGAGCTACCTCACAACTGATCGGTTGTCGGATGCAGGTACATTGGCAACATGTTGGTACGTATACTTAGATTTATTGAAGTTTTATTTGCGTATATTAATACGTATATCTAGAACTCATACTCATTGAGGTTGTACTTGCGTATATCTAATACGTATATCCAGACTTATTGAAGTAGTACTTGCGTATATCTAATACACATATCCATACAGTACTTGCGTATATCTAATACACACATCCATACTCATTGAAGTTGTACTTATCTGGACACACCCTGGGGATTGATCAACCCCGGCGGGGCCTCCCTTGGGTGAGGGTGTCTAGTGATAATGGCCGAAACACCCTGGGATCCCAAGGTCCACTACTGACGATGTGTTCAAAAAAATAGGGTATGATTTACTCTAGGACCAGCGGTGTAGGCGGAAGGCCGATTTACAAACCCTAGTCACGTGGCAACTGTAACGTGACTAGGAACAGTTTACTCTTATTAGATCTGAATCACACGGCAACTGTAGTGTGAACAGATCATTTAGAATCAAAAATCACTGTCTGCAAGCAACTGTAACCAGATATATTCTGTGGCAATAAATTAAATTACAGATCTGAATCACACGGCAACTGTAGTGTGAACAGAAATAAGTTATACTAACCTGATTTGGTACAGAATTTATCAACAGTGATAATGGCCGGAACACCCGAGGATCCCTAGGTCCACTACTGACGATGTGTTCCAAAAAGTAGGAGATGATTCACTTTAGGACTAGAGCTTTAGGCGGAAGGCTAATTGGTAGTCTGAGTCACTGGAAGGAGGGGTGGGTATTAATAAGGGGGTTATAATTTCTTCTCACAGTTGGGGTCTGGAGTGGTAATGCTGCTGCTTCCCTGGGTTGGTCTCACTCGGGGGGCAGCAGTGGCCAATTGGGTGGGAGGACACAGTGGAGAGAACTCTGAGTGACATGCGCCGGCCAGTGCATTCCTTTGGCTCTCTATTCCAAACTGTGCTATCAAACTGATGGTACAGGGGGAGTCATCGTGTCATAACTTATCCTAACCCGCCCGTGCCTTCGGACAACCGAGTTTCTCTCTAAACTGCTAGATTCCGTTTAAAGACAGAAGGGTGGGCATGCTTCCTTGCATTATCGGAATGACGGGGCTGGTATGGGAGTTATGGTTGTAATTTTAGGGTTATTATAGGGGCGTCCCTCTTGGAGGGGGTGGGGGTGGTGTGGCGCTTCTCGCTCTCCTGAGTGCGCTCTTCTTTTGCTTGTCTTTCAGTTCCCCTCCCGCTCGTCCCCCCTTGGGGAAAGGAGTGGGGGTGGGGGTGTAGGGTTGCCTGGTTTGGCAAGATTGTGGTTGAGATGCAGTCCCATTTCCCATGATTGGTCCTACTTCTCTCTTTTTTTCTCTCTCTCTCTCTCTCTCTTTTTTTCCTTTCTTTGATATTCGGTCTGGGCCTTAACATCGGTCTTGGTCTTGGCATGTATCTTTAACTTAATAAACCTAACATTAGCCTTAAATCCTAAAATTAGCCTTAAACATTTAAAGTAGCCCTGACCCTAACCTTAACCCTAACCCTAACATTAGTGTTAAACCTTAAATTAGCCCTAAACCTAGCCTTAAAACTTAATATTAGTTTTATACACCTAAATTAGCTTTGATAACAGTCGGGGCCTTGACCGGTGGCTGGCTCGGACCATTTATGGGGTTTAGCAGGGGTAGAACATTGACTTTTTACAATGGGGGCGGGGTGGTAGGAAGTTGGGTATATTAGTGGAAGCGGGTACCTCACCCGGGGTACAGGTAAAGGGAAGGGGGCGTGGCTAGGGTAGGGAATTCGTTTTAATTTAGTAGGTAGAGGAGGTCTGGATTTATTTGGCAGTTATTAGACCTTGGGGGGTCGAGGGTTAGGACATTTGGTTGTTTCCAGGTGGGTTTTGGAGTTTTTAGGGAATTTTGGCTTAGAGGGAAGGTGTTGGGGGCGGAGTTAGCGGGGTGTGGTGGGTTGGCTTAACCAGACACCGCGTTAGGGGGGGACTGTGGTCTCCCTTAGGTAGAGCGCAGGAAGAGGCTGTAGTGATGGGTAAAATAGGATTCCTGGGGTCGTGCGGTGTATGGGGCACAGGAATATCATTTGATAGGCAGAGTGCCCTAGAATTTAATCCTGATTGCTCCCACCAGAGCTACCTCACAACTGATCGGTTGTCGGATGCAGGTACATTGGCAACATGTTGGTACGTATACTTAGATTTATTGAAGTTTTATTTGCGTATATTAATACGTATATCTAGAACTCATACTCATTGAGGTTGTACTTGCGTATATCTAATACGTATATCCAGACTTATTGAAGTAGTACTTGCGTATATCTAATACACATATCCATACAGTACTTGCGTATATCTAATACACATATCCATACTCATTGAAGTTGTACTTATCTGGACACACCCTGGGGATTGATCAACCCCGGCGGGGCCTCCCTTGGGTGAGGGTGTCTAGTGATAATGGCCGAAACACCCTGGGATCCCAAGGTCCACTACTGACGATGTGTTCAAAAAAATAGGGTATGATTTACTCTAGGACCAGCGGTGTAGGCGGAAGGCCGATTTACAAACCCTAGTCACGTGGCAACTGTAACGTGACTAGGAACAGTTTACTCTTATTAGATCTGAATCACACGGCAACTGTAGTGTGAACAGATCATTTAGAATCAAAAATCACTGTCTGCAAGCAACTGTAACCAGATATATTCTGTGGCAATAAATTAAATTACAGATCTGAATCACACGGCAACTGTAGTGTGAACAGAAATAAGTTATACTAACCTGATTTGGTACAGAATTTATCAACAGTGATAATGGCCGGAACACCCGAGGATCCCTAGGTCCACTACTGACGATGTGTTCCAAAAAGTAGGAGATGATTCACTTTAGGACTAGAGCTTTAGGCGGAAGGCTAATTGGTAGTCTGAGTCACTGGAAGGAGGGGTGGGTATTAATAAGGGGGTTATAATTTCTTCTCACAGTTGGGGTCTGGAGTGGTAATGCTGCTGCTTCCCTGGGTTGGTCTCACTCGGGGGGGCAGCAGTGGCCAATTGGGTGGGAGGACACAGTGGAGAGAACTCTGAGTGACATGCGCCGGCCAGTGCATTCCTTTGGCTCTCTATTCCAAACTGTGCTATCAAACTGATGGTACAGGGGGAGTCATCGTGTCATAACTTATCCTAACCCGCCCGTGCCTTCGGACAACCGAGTTTCTCTCTAAACTGCTAGATTCCGTTTAAAGACAGAAGGGTGGGC
Source organism: Dicentrarchus labrax (assembly GCF_905237075.1). Classification (NCBI taxonomy): domain Eukaryota; kingdom Metazoa; phylum Chordata; class Actinopteri; family Moronidae; genus Dicentrarchus; species Dicentrarchus labrax. Next base: position 1,733,825 of record NW_026136711.1, on the reverse strand, counting down.
ATGCTTCCTTGCATTATCGGAATGACGGGGCTGGTATGGGAGTTATGGTTGTAATTTTAGGGTTATTATAGGGGCGTCCCTCTTGGAGGGGGTGGGGGTGGTGTGGCGCTTCTCGCTCTCCTGAGTGCGCTCTTCTTTTGCTTGTCTTTCAGTTCCCCTCCCGCTCGTCCCCCCTTGGGGAAAGGAGTGGGGGTGGGGGTGTAGGGTTGCCTGGTTTGGCAAGATTGTGGTTGAGATGCAGTCCCATTTCCCATGATTGGTCCTACTTCTCTCTTTTTTTCTCTCTCTCTCTCTCTCTCTCTCTTTTTTTCCTTTCTTTGATATTCGGTCTGGGCCTTAACATCGGTCTTGGTCTTGGCATGTATCTTTAACTTAATAAACCTAACATTAGCCTTAAATCCTAAAATTAGCCTTAAACATTTAAAGTAGCCCTGACCCTAACCTTAACCCTAACCCTAACATTAGTGTTAAACCTTAAATTAGCCCTAAACCTAGCCTTAAAACTTAATATTAGTTTTATACACCTAAATTAGCTTTGATAACAGTCGGGGCCTTGACCGGTGGCTGGCTCGGACCATTTATGGGGTTTAGCAGGGGTAGAACATTGACTTTTTACAATGGGGGGCGGGGTGGTAGGAAGTTGGGTATATTAGTGGAAGCGGGTACCTCACCCGGGGTACAGGTAAAGGGAAGGGGGCGTGGCTAGGGTAGGGAATTCGTTTTAATTTAGTAGGTAGAGGAGGTCTGGATTTATTTGGCAGTTATTAGACCTTGGGGGGTCGAGGGTTAGGACATTTGGTTGTTTCCAGGTGGGTTTTGGAGTTTTTAGGGAATTTTGGCTTAGAGGGAAGGTGTTGGGGGCGGAGTTAGCGGGGTGTGGTGGGTTGGCTTAACCAGACACCGCGTTAGGGGGGGGACTGTGGTCTCCCTTAGGTAGAGCGCAGGAAGAGGCTTTAGTGATGGGTAAAATAGGATTCCTGGGGTCGTGCGGTGTATGGGGCACAGGAATATCATTTGATAGGCAGAGTGCCCTAGAATTTAATCCTGATTGCTCCCACCAGAGCTACCTCACAACTGATCGGTTGTCGGATGCAGGTACATTGGCAACATGTTGGTACGTATACTTAGATTTATTGAAGTTTTATTTGCGTATATTAATACGTATATCTAGAACTCATACTCATTGAGGTTGTACTTGCGTATATCTAATACGTATATCCAGACTTATTGAAGTAGTACTTGCGTATATCTAATACACATATCCATACAGTACTTGCGTATATCTAATACACACATCCATACTCATTGAAGTTGTACTTATCTGGACACACCCTGGGGATTGATCAACCCCGGCGGGGCCTCCCTTGGGTGAGGGTGTCTAGTGATAATGGCCGAAACACCCTGGGATCCCAAGGTCCACTACTGACGATGTGTTCAAAAAAATAGGGTATGATTTACTCTAGGACCAGCGGTGTAGGCGGAAGGCCGATTTACAAACCCTAGTCACGTGGCAACTGTAACGTGACTAGGAACAGTTTACTCTTATTAGATCTGAATCACACGGCAACTGTAGTGTGAACAGATCATTTAGAATCAAAAATCACTGTCTGCAAGCAACTGTAACCAGATATATTCTGTGGCAATAAATTAAATTACAGATCTGAATCACACGGCAACTGTAGTGTGAACAGAAATAAGTTATACTAACCTGATTTGGTACAGAATTTATCAACAGTGATAATGGCCGGAACACCCGAGGATCCCTAGGTCCACTACTGACGATGTGTTCCAAAAAGTAGGAGATGATTCACTTTAGGACTAGAGCTTTAGGCGGAAGGCTAATTGGTAGTCTGAGTCACTGGAAGGAGGGGTGGGTATTAATAAGGGGGTTATAATTTCTTCTCACAGTTGGGGTCTGGAGTGGTAATGCTGCTGCTTCCCTGGGTTGGTCTCACTCGGGGGGGCAGCAGTGGCCAATTGGGTGGGAGGACACAGTGGAGAGAACTCTGAGTGACATGCGCCGGCCAGTGCATTCCTTTGGCTCTCTATTCCAAACTGTGCTATCAAACTGATGGTACAGGGGGAGTCATCGTGTCATAACTTATCCTAACCCGCCCGTGCCTTCGGACAACCGAGTTTCTCTCTAAACTGCTAGATTCCGTTTAAAGACAGAAGGGTGGGCATGCTTCCTTGCATTATCGGAATGACGGGGCTGGTATGGGAGTTATGGTTGTAATTTTAGGGTTATTATAGGGGCGTCCCTCTTGGAGGGGGTGGGGGTGGTGTGGCGCTTCTCGCTCTCCTGAGTGCGCTCTTCTTTTGCTTGTCTTTCAGTTCCCCTCCCGCTCGTCCCCCCTTGGGGAAAGGAGTGGGGGTGGGGGTGTAGGGTTGCCTGGTTTGGCAAGATTGTGGTTGAGATGCAGTCCCATTTCCCATGATTGGTCCTACTTCTCTCTTTTTTTTCTCTCTCTCTCTCTCTCTCTTTTTTTCCTTTCTTTGATATTCGGTCTGGGCCTTAACATCGGTCTTGGTCTTGGCATGTATCTTTAACTTAATAAACCTAACATTAGCCTTAAATCCTAAAATTAGCCTTAAACATTTAAAGTAGCCCTGACCCTAACCTTAACCCTAACCCTAACATTAGTGTTAAACCTTAAATTAGCCCTAAACCTAGCCTTAAAACTTAATATTAGTTTTATACACCTAAATTAGCTTTGATAACAGTCGGGGCCTTGACCGGTGGCTGGCTCGGACCATTTATGGGGTTTAGCAGGGGTAGAACATTGACTTTTTACAATGGGGGCGGGGTGGTAGGAAGTTGGGTATATTAGTGGAAGCGGGTACCTCACCCGGGGTACAGGTAAAGGGAAGGGGGCGTGGCTAGGGTAGGGAATTCGTTTTAATTTAGTAGGTAGAGGAGGTCTGGATTTATTTGGCAGTTATTCGACCTTGGGGGGGTCGAGGGTTAGGACATTTGGTTGTTTCCAGGTGGGTTTTGGAGTTTTTAGGGAATTTTGGCTTAGAGGGAAGGTGTTGGGGGCGGAGTTAGCGGGGTGTGGTGGGTTGGTTTAACCAGACACCGCGTTAGGGGGGGACTGTGGTCTCCCTTAGGTAGAGCGCAGGAAGAGGCTTTAGTGATGGGTAAAATAGGATTCCTGGGGTCGTGCGGTGTATGGGGCACAGGAATATCATTTGATAGGCAGAGTGCCCTAGAATTTAATCCTGATTGCTCCCACCAGAGCTACCTCACAACTGATCGGTTGTCGGATGCAGGTACATTGGCAACATGTTGGTACGTATACTTAGACTTATTGAAGTTTTATTTGCGTATATTAATACGTATATCTAGAACTCATACTCATTGAGGTTGTACTTGCGTATATCTAATACGTATATCCAGACTTATTGAAGTAGTACTTGCGTATATCTAATACACATATCCATACAGTACTTGCGTATATCTAATACACATATCCATACTCATTGAAGTTGTACTTATCTGGACACACCCTGGGGATTGATCAACCCCGGCGGGGCCTCCCTTGGGTGAGGGTGTCTAGTGATAATGGCCGAAACACCCTGGGATCCCAAGGTCCACTACTGACGATGTGTTCAAAAAAATAGGGTATGATTTACTCTAGGACCAGCGGTGTAGGCGGAAGGCCGATTTACAAACCCTAGTCACGTGGCAACTGTAACGTGACTAGGAACAGTTTACTCTTATTAGATCTGAATCACACGGCAACTGTAGTGTGAACAGATCATTTAGAATCAAAAATCACTGTCTGCAAGCAACTGTAACCAGATATATTCTGTGGCAATAAATTAAATTACAGATCTGAATCACACGGCAACTGTAGTGTGAACAGAAATAAGTTATACTAACCTGATTTGGTACAGAATTTATCAACAGTGATAATGGCCGGAACACCCGAGGATCCCTAGGTCCACTACTGACGATGTGTTCCAAAAAGTAGGAGATGATTCACTTTAGGACTAGAGCTTTAGGCGGAAGGCTAATTGGTAGTCTGAGTCACTGGAAGGAGGGGTGGGTATTAATAAGGGGGTTATAATTTCTTCTCACAGTTGGGGTCTGGAGTGGTAATGCTGCTGCTTCCCTGGGTTGGTCTCACTCGGGGGGCAGCAGTGGCCAATTGGGTGGGAGGACACAGTGGAGAGAACTCTGAGTGACATGCGCCGGCCAGTGCATTCCTTTGGCTCTCTATTCCAAACTGTGCTATCAAACTGATGGTACAGGGGGAGTCATCGTGTCATAACTTATCCTAACCCGCCCGTGCCTTCGGACAACCGAGTTTCTCTCTAAACTGCTAGATTCCGTTTAAAGACAGAAGGGTGGGCATGCTTCCTTGCATTATCGGAATGACGGGGCTGGTATGGGAGTTATGGTTGTAATTTTAGGGTTATTATAGGGGCGTCCCTCTTGGAGGGGGTGGGGGTGGTGTGGCGCTTCTCGCTCTCCTGAGTGCGCTCTTCTTTTGCTTGTCTTTCAGTTCCCCTCCCGCTCGTCCCCCCTTGGGGAAAGGAGTGGGGGTGGGGGTGTAGGGTTGCCTGGTTTGGCAAGATTGTGGTTGAGATGCAGTCCCATTTCCCATGATTGGTCCTACTTCTCTCTTTTTTTTTCTCTCTCTCTCTCTCTCTTTTTTTCCTTTCTTTGATATTCGGTCTGGGCCTTAACATCGGTCTTGGTCTTGGCATGTATCTTTAACTTAATAAACCTAACATTAGCCTTAAATCCTAAAATTAGCCTTAAACATTTAAAGTAGCCCTGACCCTAACCTTAACCCTAACCCTAACATTAGTGTTAAACCTTAAATTAGCCCTAAACCTAGCCTTAAAACTTAATATTAGTTTTATACACCTAAATTAGCTTTGATAACAGTCGGGGCCTTGACCGGTGGCTGGCTCGGACCATTTATGGGGTTTAGCAGGGGTAGAACATTGACTTTTTACAATGGGGGCGGGGTGGTAGGAAGTTGGGTATATTAGTGGAAGCGGGTACCTCACCCGGGGTACAGGTAAAGGGAAGGGGGCGTGGCTAGGGTAGGGAATTCGTTTTAATTTAGTAGGTAGAGGAGGTCTGGATTTATTTGGCAGTTATTAGACCTTGGGGGGTCGAGGGTTAGGACATTTGGTTGTTTCCAGGTGGGTTTTGGAGTTTTTAGGGAATTTTGGCTTAGAGGGAAGGTGTTGGGGGCAGAGTTAGCGGGGTGTGGTGGGTTGGCTTAACCAGACACCGCGTTAGGGGGGACTGTGGTCTCCCTTAGGTAGAGCGCAGGAAGAGGCTGTAGTGATGGGTAAAATAGGATTCCTGGGGTCGTGCGGTGTATGGGGCACAGGAATATCATTTGATAGGCAGAGTGCCCTAGAATTTAATCCTGATTGCTCCCACCAGAGCTACCTCACAACTGATCGGTTGTCGGATGCAGGTACATTGGCAACATGTTGGTACGTATACTTAGATTTATTGAAGTTTTATTTGCGTATATTAATACGTATATCTAGAACTCATACTCATTGAGGTTGTACTTGCGTATATCTAATACGTATATCCAGACTTATTGAAGTAGTACTTGCGTATATCTAATACACATATCCATACAGTACTTGCGTATATCTAATACACACATCCATACTCATTGAAGTTGTACTTATCTGGACACACCCTGGGGATTGATCAACCCCGGCGGGGCCTCCCTTGGGTGAGGGTGTCTAGTGATAATGGCCGAAACACCCTGGGATCCCAAGGTCCACTACTGACGATGTGTTCAAAAAAATAGGGTATGATTTACTCTAGGACCAGCGGTGTAGGCGGAAGGCCGATTTACAAACCCTAGTCACGTGGCAACTGTAACGTGACTAGGAACAGTTTACTCTTATTAGATCTGAATCACACGGCAACTGTAGTGTGAACAGATCATTTAGAATCAAAAATCACTGTCTGCAAGCAACTGTAACCAGATATATTCTGTGGCAATAAATTAAATTACAGATCTGAATCACACGGCAACTGTAGTGTGAACAGAAATAAGTTATACTAACCTGATTTGGTACAGAATTTATCAACAGTGATAATGGCCGGAACACCCGAGGATCCCTAGGTCCACTACTGACGATGTGTTCCAAAAAGTAGGAGATGATTCACTTTAGGACTAGAGCTTTAGGCGGAAGGCTAATTGGTAGTCTGAGTCACTGGAAGGAGGGGTGGGTATTAATAAGGGGGTTATAATTTCTTCTCACAGTTGGGGTCTGGAGTGGTAATGCTGCTGCTTCCCTGGGTTGGTCTCACTCGGGGGGCAGCAGTGGCCAATTGGGTGGGAGGACACAGTGGAGAGAACTCTGAGTGACATGCGCCGGCCAGTGCATTCCTTTGGCTCTCTATTCCAAACTGTGCTATCAAACTGATGGTACAGGGGGAGTCATCGTGTCATAACTTATCCTAACCCGCCCGTGCCTTCGGACAACCGAGTTTCTCTCTAAACTGCTAGATTCCGTTTAAAGACAGAAGGGTGGGCATGCTTCCTTGCATTATCGGAATGACGGGGCTGGTATGGGAGTTATGGTTGTAATTTTAGGGTTATTATAGGGGCGTCCCTCTTGGAGGGGGTGGGGGTGGTGTGGCGCTTCTCGCTCTCCTGAGTGCGCTCTTCTTTTGCTTGTCTTTCAGTTCCCCTCCCGCTCGTCCCCCCCTTGGGGAAAGGAGTGGGGGTGGGGGTGTAGGGTTGCCTGGTTTGGCAAGATTGTGGTTGAGATGCAGTCCCATTTCCCATGATTGGTCCTACTTCTCTCTACTTTTTTCTCTCTCTCTCTTTTTTTCCTTTCTTTGATATTCGGTCTGGGCCTTAACATCGGTCTTGGTCTTGGCATGTATCTTTAACTTAATAAACCTAACATTAGCCTTAAATCCTAAAATTAGCCTTAAACATTTAAAGTAGCCCTGACCCTAACCTTAACCCTAACCCTAACATTAGTGTTAAACCTTAAATTAGCCCTAAACCTAGCCTTAAAACTTAATATTAGTTTTATACACCTAAATTAGCTTTGATAACAGTCGGGGCCTTGACCGGTGGCTGGCTCGGACCATTTATGGGGTTTAGCAGGGGTAGAACATTGACTTTTTACAATGGGGGCGGGGTGGTAGGAAGTTGGGTATATTAGTGGAAGCGGGTACCTCACCCGGGGTACAGGTAAAGGGAAGGGGGCGTGGCTAGGGTAGGGAATTCGTTTTAATTTAGTAGGTAGAGGAGGTCTGGATTTATTTGGCAGTTATTAGACCTTGGGGGGTCGAGGGTTAGGACATTTGGTTGTTTCCAGGTGGGTTTTGGAGTTTTTAGGGAATTTTGGCTTAGAGGGAAGGTGTTGGGGGCGGAGTTAGCGGGGTGTGGTGGGTTGGCTTAACCAGACACCGCGTTAGGGGGGACTGTGGTCTCCCTTAGGTAGAGCGCAGGAAGAGGCTGTAGTGATGGGTAAAATAGGATTCCTGGGGTCGTGCGGTGTATGGGGCACAGGAATATCATTTGATAGGCAGAGTGCCCTAGAATTTAATCCTGATTGCTCCCACCAGAGCTACCTCACAACTGATCGGTTGTCGGATGCAGGTACATTGGCAACATGTTGGTACGTATACTTAGATTTATTGAAGTTTTATTTGCGTATATTAATACGTATATCTAGAACTCATACTCATTGAGGTTGTACTTGCGTATATCTAATACGTATATCCAGACTTATTGAAGTAGTACTTGCGTATATCTAATACACATATCCATACAGTACTTGCGTATATCTAATACACACATCCATACTCATTGAAGTTGTACTTATCTGGACACACCCTGGGGATTGATCAACCCCGGCGGGGCCTCCCTTGGGTGAGGGTGTCTAGTGATAATGGCCGAAACACCCTGGGATCCCAAGGTCCACTACTGACGATGTGTTCAAAAAAATAGGGTATGATTTACTCTAGGACCAGCGGTGTAGGCGGAAGGCCGATTTACAAACCCTAGTCACGTGGCAACTGTAACGTGACTAGGAACAGTTTACTCTTATTAGATCTGAATCACACGGCAACTGTAGTGTGAACAGATCATTTAGAATCAAAAATCACTGTCTGCAAGCAACTGTAACCAGATATATTCTGTGGCAATAAATTAAATTACAGATCTGAATCACACGGCAACTGTAGTGTGAACAGAAATAAGTTATACTAACCTGATTTGGTACAGAATTTATCAACAGTGATAATGGCCGGAACACCCGAGGATCCCTAGGTCCACTACTGACGATGTGTTCCAAAAAGTAGGAGATGATTCACTTTAGGACTAGAGCTTTAGGCGGAAGGCTAATTGGTAGTCTGAGTCACTGGAAGGAGGGGTGGGTATTAATAAGGGGGGTTATAATTTCTTCTCACAGTTGGGGTCTGGAGTGGTAATGCTGCTGCTTCCCTGGGTTGGTCTCACTCGGGGGGGCAGCAGTGGCCAATTGGGTGGGAGGACACAGTGGAGAGAACTCTGAGTGACATGCGCCGGCCAGTGCATTCCTTTGGCTCTCTATTCCAAACTGTGCTATCAAACTGATGGTACAGGGGGAGTCATCGTGTCATAACTTATCCTAACCCGCCCGTGCCTTCGGACAACCGAGTTTCTCTCTAAACTGCTAGATTCCGTTTAAAGACAGAAGGGTGGGCATGCTTCCTTGCATTATCGGAATGACGGGGCTGGTATGGGAGTTATGGTTGTAATTTTAGGGTTATTATAGGGGCGTCCCTCTTGGAGGGGGTGGGGGTGGTGTGGCGCTTCTCGCTCTCCTGAGTGCGCTCTTCTTTTGCTTGTCTTTCAGTTCCCCTCCCGCTCGTCCCCCTTGGGGAAAGGAGTGGGGGGTGGGGGTGTAGGGTTGCCTGGTTTGGCAAGATTGTGGTTGAGATGCAGTCCCATTTCCCATGATTGGTCCTACTTCTCTCTTTTTTTCTCTCTCTCTCTCTCTCTCTTTTTTTCCTTTCTTTGATATTCGGTCTGGGCCTTAACATCGGTCTTGGTCTTGGCATGTATCTTTAACTTAATAAACCTAACATTAGCCTTAAATCCTAAAATTAGCCTTAAACATTTAAAGTAGCCCTGACCCTAACCTTAACCCTAACCCTAACATTAGTGTTAAACCTTAAATTAGCCCTAAACCTAGCCTTAAAACTTAATATTAGTTTTATACACCTAAATTAGCTTTGATAACAGTCGGGGCCTTGACCGGTGGCTGGCTCGGACCATTTATGGGGTTTAGCAGGGGTAGAACATTGACTTTTTACAATGGGGGGCGGGGTGGTAGGAAGTTGGGTATATTAGTGGAAGCGGGTACCTCACCCGGGGTACAGGTAAAGGGAAGGGGGCGTGGCTAGGGTAGGGAATTCGTTTTAATTTAGTAGGTAGAGGAGGTCTGGATTTATTTGGCAGTTATTAGACCTTGGGGGGTCGAGGGTTAGGACATTTGGTTGTTTCCAGGTGGGTTTTGGAGTTTTTAGGGAATTTTGGCTTAGAGGGAAGGTGTTGGGGGCGGAGTTAGCGGGGTGTGGTGGGTTGGCTTAACCAGACACCGCGTTAGGGGGGACTGTGGTCTCCCTTAGGTAGAGCGCAGGAAGAGGCTGTAGTGATGGGTAAAATAGGATTCCTGGGGTCGTGCGGTGTATGGGGCACAGGAATATCATTTGATAGGCAGAGTGCCCTAGAATTTAATCCTGATTGCTCCCACCAGAGCTACCTCACAACTGATCGGTTGTCGGATGCAGGTACATTGGCAACATGTTGGTACGTATACTTAGATTTATTGAAGTTTTATTTGCGTATATTAATACGTATATCTAGAACTCATACTCATTGAGGTTGTACTTGCGTATATCTAATACGTATATCCAGACTTATTGAAGTAGTACTTGCGTATATCTAATACACATATCCATACAGTACTTGCGTATATCTAATACACACATCCATACTCATTGAAGTTGTACTTATCTGGACACACCCTGGGGATTGATCAACCCCCGGCGGGGCCTCCCTTGGGTGAGGGTGTCTAGTGATAATGGCCGAAACACCCTGGGATCCCAAGGTCCACTACTGACGATGTGTTCAAAAAAATAGGGTATGATTTACTCTAGGACCAGCGGTGTAGGCGGAAGGCCGATTTACAAACCCTAGTCACGTGGCAACTGTAACGTGACTAGGAACAGTTTACTCTTATTAGATCTGAATCACACGGCAACTGTAGTGTGAACAGATCATTTAGAATCAAAAATCACTGTCTGCAAGCAACTGTAACCAGATATATTCTGTGGCAATAAATTAAATTACAGATCTGAATCACACGGCAACTGTAGTGTGAACAGAAATAAGTTATACTAACCTGATTTGGTACAGAATTTATCAACAGTGATAATGGCCGGAACACCCGAGGATCCCTAGGTCCACTACTGACGATGTGTTCCAAAAAGTAGGAGATGATTCACTTTAGGACTAGAGCTTTAGGCGGAAGGCTAATTGGTAGTCTGAGTCACTGGAAGGAGGGGTGGGTATTAATAAGGGGGTTATAATTTCTTCTCACAGTTGGGGTCTGGAGTGGTAATGCTGCTGCTTCCCTGGGTTGGTCTCACTCGGGGGGGCAGCAGTGGCCAATTGGGTGGGAGGACACAGTGGAGAGAACTCTGAGTGACATGCGCCGGCCAGTGCATTCCTTTGGCTCTCTATTCCAAACTGTGCTATCAAACTGATGGTACAGGGGGAGTCATCGTGTCATAACTTATCCTAACCCGCCCGTGCCTTCGGACAACCGAGTTTCTCTCTAAACTGCTAGATTCCGTTTAAAGACAGAAGGGTGGGCATGCTTCCTTGCATTATCGGAATGACGGGGCTGGTATGGGAGTTATGGTTGTAATTTTAGGGTTATTATAGGGGCGTCCCTCTTGGAGGGGGTGGGGGTGGTGTGGCGCTTCTCGCTCTCCTGAGTGCGCTCTTCTTTTGCTTGTCTTTCAGTTCCCCTCCCGCTCGTCCCCCTTGGGGAAAGGAGTGGGGGGTGGGGGGTGTAGGGTTGCCTGGTTTGGCAAGATTGTGGTTGAGATGCAGTCCCATTTCCCATGATTGGTCCTACTTCTCTCTTTTTTTCTCTCTCTCTCTCTCTCTCTTTTTTTCCTTTCTTTGATATTCGGTCTGGGCCTTAACATCGGTCTTGGTCTTGGCATGTATCTTTAACTTAATAAACCTAACATTAGCCTTAAATCCTAAAATTAGCCTTAAACATTTAAAGTAGCCCTGACCCTAACCTTAACCCTAACCCTAACATTAGTGTTAAACCTTAAATTAGCCCTAAACCTAGCCTTAAAACTTAATATTAGTTTTATACACCTAAATTAGCTTTGATAACAGTCGGGGCCTTGACCGGTGGCTGGCTCGGACCATTTATGGGGTTTAGCAGGGGTAGAACATTGACTTTTTACAATGGGGGGCGGGGTGGTAGGAAGTTGGGTATATTAGTGGAAGCGGGTACCTCACCCGGGGTACAGGTAAAGGGAAGGGGGCGTGGCTAGGGTAGGGAATTCGTTTTAATTTAGTAGGTAGAGGAGGTCTGGATTTATTTGGCAGTTATTAGACCTTGGGGGGTCGAGGGTTAGGACATTTGGTTGTTTCCAGGTGGGTTTTGGAGTTTTTAGGGAATTTTGGCTTAGAGGGAAGGTGTTGGGGGCGGAGTTAGCGGGGTGTGGTGGGTTGGCTTAACCAGACACCGCGTTAGGGGGGGACTGTGGTCTCCCTTAGGTAGAGCGCAGGAAGAGGCTGTAGTGATGGGTAAAATAGGATTCCTGGGGTCGTGCGGTGTATGGGGCACAGGAATATCATTTGATAGGCAGAGTGCCCTAGAATTTAATCCTGATTGCTCCCACCAGAGCTACCTCACAACTGATCGGTTGTCGGATGCAGGTACATTGGCAACATGTTGGTACGTATACTTAGATTTATTGAAGTTTTATTTGCGTATATTAATACGTATATCTAGAACTCATACTCATTGAGGTTGTACTTGCGTATATCTAATACGTATATCCAGACTTATTGAAGTAGTACTTGCGTATATCTAATACACATATCCATACAGTACTTGCGTATATCTAATACACACATCCATACTCATTGAAGTTGTACTTATCTGGACACACCCTGGGGATTGATCACCCCGGCGGGGCCTCCCTTGGGTGAGGGTGTCTAGTGATAATGGCCGAAACACCCTGGGATCCCAAGGTCCACTACTGACGATGTGTTCAAAAAAATAGGGTATGATTTACTCTAGGACCAGCGGTGTAGGCGGAAGGCCGATTTACAAACCCTAGTCACGTGGCAACTGTAACGTGACTAGGAACAGTTTACTCTTATTAGATCTGAATCACACGGCAACTGTAGTGTGAACAGATCATTTAGAATCAAAAATCACTGTCTGCAAGCAACTGTAACCAGATATATTCTGTGGCAATAAATTAAATTACAGATCTGAATCACACGGCAACTGTAGTGTGAACAGAAATAAGTTATACTAACCTGATTTGGTACAGAATTTATCAACAGTGATAATGGCCGGAACACCCGAGGATCCCTAGGTCCACTACTGACGATGTGTTCCAAAAAGTAGGAGATGATTCACTTTAGGACTAGAGCTTTAGGCGGAAGGCTAATTGGTAGTCTGAGTCACTGGAAGGAGGGGTGGGTATTAATAAGGGGGTTATAATTTCTTCTCACAGTTGGGGTCTGGAGTGGTAATGCTGCTGCTTCCCTGGGTTGGTCTCACTCGGGGGGCAGCAGTGGCCAATTGGGTGGGAGGACACAGTGGAGAGAACTCTGAGTGACATGCGCCGGCCAGTGCATTCCTTTGGCTCTCTATTCCAAACTGTGCTATCAAACTGATGGTACAGGGGGTCATGTCATCGTGTCATAACTTATCCTAACCCTAACCCTAACCCTGGCAATCCACACCCTGCAATCCACACTCCAAAAATTGCGTGTATCTTATTTCATGTCTTATGTGCGGCCTACAGTATGTGGGCGAGACCAAAAAACACCCTCTTTACAGCGGTTCACCCAACACCGCTACAACATCCAGAGGCGGAGGGAAACCCACACGCCTCTGGTCAGCCATTTTCTGGCCCATGGATGGTCGTCTGTCCGGGCCACGATCATCCAGATGGACCCCAGCTGGAACGCCACACAGAGAACCCGAGCTGAAAGGACATGGATAAGAAAATTAGAAACATTACACCCCAAAGGCCTCAACCTCAAATAAGAGCTTTCTTGTTTTTGAGGAAGGATGGGCCCTGGATAGAGCCCCCGCACCCCGCCCGGGCCCGGGAAAATCCCCCCCCTCTCTTAACACCAAAACCAAAACAAACCCACCCCCCCCAAAAAAATTAAAAAAAAAATTTTAATTTTAAAAAAAAAAAAAAAACAAACCCAAACCAAACCCAAAAAAAAAAAAAAAAAAAAAAAAAAATTAACCCAACCCCCAAACCAAAAAATAAACCAAAACCCCAAAATATTTAAAAAAATATAAAAAAAAAAAAAAAATAAATTTTTTTTTATTTTTTAAAATATATTAAATTAATTTTATTATATTTTAAAAATTTAAAAATAAAAACAACAAAAACAAAAAAAAAAAAATAAAAAATTTTTTTTATAAAAAAAAAAAAAAAAAAAAAAAATAAAAAAAAAAATAAAATAAAAAAAAAAAAAAAAATATAAAAAAAAAAAAATATAATTAAAAATAATATTATAAAAAAAATTTTACAAACAATCATGAGAGTATGAATAAATAAGTTAAAAAAGGTAAAAGTCTATAAAAATACATTGGCTATGTGATAATTCATTTCAATGGGGAGTTACAGGGTTAAAAAAACTTGAGTAGGAGAAGGATTTTACAAATTACAAAACCAAATGCAAAATTTCTTTTGAAAAAAATAGAGGGTATAAAAGGAGGAGCCCAAGTGGGAGCTCACTTTTCATTTCTACCTCGAGCTGTTCACATCGCTCACCAGCCTTACTGACCAGCATAGTTATTAGTGTGTCCTATTCGCCTGAAGAAGACTGACTTACAGTCGAAACGTTGCTGGGGACACACCTTCCTTAGTTCATTAGTATTATTATTTTTGACAACAATTATAGTTTATATTTTACAAAAAATTATTTTTTATTTTTTAACAAAAATTTAAATACATAAAACAAACAACAACAAACAAACAACAACCATTTCCATGGTTGTTTACCTGGAGGATGATTGGACCCTGGTCCAACGGGGTGGCAGACGCGGGCGAGCTCGCCAACCGTTTCAGGACCGGGGAGGAAGAGGGTGGAAGGAGAGTGCACCCACTGTTCCCTACAGGGGACAGTCTTCTTTCCCAAGACCTAACCCTAACCCTAACCCTAACCCACTTGCTTCTCACAGCTCGAGCACACTACATGGAAGAATAGAGACAGAGAACACTCACTCTACAACACTTTCACAACCACAGAACAAGCTAACCTGAAGAAGGTCTATCTTTAGACCGAAACGTCGTTCAAAGCTTGTTCAAATTTCATTCACATATAATTTCTTTTATTATTTTTTTGTTTTTTATTTTCCCACGGCCTATAATGCGTGGTGAGAACGGGGAAGAGGGTTGGACGGTGGTGTCCTACCGGCGTGACCGCTACAGGCAGCCCCCGGGGGGAAGGCCCAGACCCCGCTCAGCCCAGTACCGCTCCCGCCAACGCTACCAGGCCACAGGGCAGCGTCCCAGCTATGCCTCTGTTGTCAGAGGACATGGACGGAGGGACGACTACCCACAACGCTACCGTTCCACGGAGCATGGCCATAGGCCACAATTTTTTGAAAATCCGGGAAGCCGCAGGGCCCCGTACAACCAACCTGCAAGACACAACACAACATGGAACACAGGGAGAAACACATGGAACACAGGGAGAAACACATGGAATTCAGGGAGAAACACAGGGAACACAGGGAGAAATACAGGAAACACAGGGAGAAACACATGGAACACAGGGAGAAATACAGGAAACACAGGAAGAAATACATGGAACACAGGGAGAAATACAGGATACACAGGGAGAAACACATGGAACACAGGGAGAAACACAGATAACACAGGGAGAAATACAGGGGGAACAGGGAGAAACACAGGCAACACAGGGAGGAATACAAGCAACACACATGGGGAAAAGAGGGAGAGAAACAGGAATGGAAACAGACAACAGTCTGATGACCCTGATTTTGGAATTAAGGCCAGGATAATGAAAAAAATCATTACATTGGCCCACCACCTGAAAAATGTTTCGACCGATAAGCCCCCCCCAGCAATCCATAAATTAACAACTAATTTGGCCACCACAATTAAACCGGCCAGCCCCAGTGAGGGGGCCCGTCTCCTCATTGAGAGCAATGCCAAAAACTGGGAATATACAACAATCCTTATTCTCAGGGATCACTACATTGACTCCATTGATAAGGAGTTTAACACCTTATCTGCATTGCCCAAACGTGATTGGCCTGCCCCCTTTCAAGTGGCCTCCACCTGGGCAAAAAGACACCTGGGTAGGAGACTCCAGGCTGAGACCCTGGAGCAGGTGGAGGCCCTCATGGTCGTGCAGCTCGACCCAGACACGGATGGGGGTAAGCCTGACTGCCCGCCACCACCCCCTGCCACAGCTCCGCCACCTGTGTTCGATAAACAAAAAACACAAACACAACACAGTGTTCAGGCACAAATCCACGGCAACAATGACAACAAGGAATTGGAGGTACTGGAAACACGGGCCCACTCACCAGTAACACCAGCCCCCCCTCCTCCTCCTCCTCCTCCTCCTCCTCCAGCGGCCTCCCTGGACCTCCTCGGCTTCTTTCAGCAGCAGCCGAGGCCCCAGAGAGCCCGGAGGTTAGCACCTGCGGTATGTTTACCTGCAAAGGGAGAGGAAAAAAATGATAACTTACCTGAAAATCCTCCTCCGGCGACGACGGCTGCTCCCTCGGTGGCTGCTGCTCCTGTACGGCTGGCCGCTCCGGTGCCGGAGGCTGCTCCGATGTCGGAGGCCGCTCCGGTGCCGGGGGCTGCTCCGGGGCCGGAGGCTGCTCCGGTGCAGCTTGCCGCTCCAGCGCCGGCGGCTGCTCCGGGGCAGTTGGCCGCTCCGGTGCCAGCAGCCTCCCCAGCGCTAACAGTCGCGCTGACACCGACAGTTGCTCCTTTAAACCCGTGTGTGGTCCACAGCCCAGACTCCATCACCTGCCTCTCAGGTGACGGGGATCGGGGAGAGCCCCATAAAGGCCCTTGTGAGGCCTCCACCGCTCAGTCCACTCCTGTTAAATTCAGGAGCCTTAGAAGAGCAACCCAGAGCAGACTCACGCTGCGGCCTAGACCGACAGCGCCGACCCCAGCGCCTATGCCCAACACCAGGAGACCTACAAAACACATTAACACACAGAATAAAATACAGGATTGGGGCCTCAGCATTGGCAAAGAGTGGGCCTTCATTGGAGACTCTAACTTGGCCAAAATGCCTCCATTTGAAAGCACCAACCTACAAATTGACAGCTACCCAGGAGCGACATTAGCACATGCTAAAACGCTAATTGATAAGGCCACCACCTCCACCAAATTAGAGAAATTGGTCCTCTCTTTTGGTATAAACAACAGAAACGCTGCATCCAAAACAATCCTGACACAGCAGCTATTAGCCACAGTGGAGGCAGCTGAAGCTAAATTCCCCCAAGCGGCCGTTTGGGTGCCTTTAATCAATTATTCCCGTCACTTACCCCTCAAAGAGCAGTCCTGCCTGGTCCACCTGAACGCACATATTCAAAAAAACTGCCTCTTCATCCCCAGACTGCCCTCCAAATCTTTTGAAACTGGGGCAGATAACATACATTGGACAAAAGCCACCGCCAAACACATGTTTGAACACTGGACGGGGTATTTAAAATGCTCATCCCCATAAGCCTGCACTCTCAGGAGGGGGTCAAAAAATGTACTGGTGTTATCACAGACATTCAAATTAACCCAGGCCCAGTTCACTCTCCTGGACAGGGGCCTCTCTTTCATCCCCACTAGGGGGAGCCAGAGCAACATCATTGAGCAAAGCAGATGGGACCTGCAGCAATATCATAGGAGAATCAAACTCCATGTTTATTTTCAAAACAAAAAAGATGTAATTTTCACCCCCTTTACCCAAAAATCTGATTGGAGCCCCCCCCTCTCTAAATTGCCACCAGATATCACTGACCTCATCCAAGCTGACATTAATTATTTTGAAAACAATTTCCAGCCACTCCCAATCAAAAACAATCTCAACCAAGATGAAATTGAAGCCCTTAAGGACCTAAAAGAAAACAAAAACATCATCATAAAGCCAGCAGATAAAGGCAGTGCAGTAGTACTGATGGACAGGGAACAATATTTATTTGAGGGTAACAGACAGCTAACAGACACAAAGTATTATTCTGTCTTAAAGGAACCTATCTACCCTGAAACTAAAAAAATGGTGCAACCAATTATTCAATCATTATTAGACAAAAAATTCATAAATAAAAAACAATACACCTACCTGCTGGGTAATCCAATCCCCCCGGCCCAGATTGTTTTACCTGTTACCCAAGATCCATAAAGAACCCTCAAAATGGAGTGTTCCATTCGAAATCCCACCTGGGAGACCCATTGTCTCCGATTGTGATAGTGAGACCTACTATACGGCCCAATTTATTGATTACTACATCAATCCCCTTTCCAATAAACATTTGGGCTATCTCAAGGACACCTACCATTTTGTTAATACAGTCAAACAACTCCAAATCCCCCCGACTCCATCCTGTTCACCATGGACGTCGACAGCTTATACACTAATATTGACATTGATGAAGGCATTCAGGCCATAAAGAATATTTTCACAAAATTTCCAGATAAAAAAAGACCAGATAAGGAATTATTACAACTCCTTGCCATTAACCTGAGGAGGAATGATTTTGAATTTGACAACAAATTTTATTTGCAAATAAAAGGCACGGCTATGGGCAAGAAATTTGCACCGGCGTATGCCAACATTTTCATGGCTGAATGGGAGACCTCCGCCCTGGCAACCTGCAACAAAAAACCACTGCATTATTATAGATATCTGGATGATATCTGGGGGATCTGGTCCCACTCCATGGAAGAATTTGACCAATTTGTACTTACCCTGAATAACCACAACCCGTCCATCACACTGAAGTCCACCACCAGCACCACGTCAGTCGACTTCTTGGACACCACCACCTATAAAGGAACAAACTTCAAACAGACTAACAAATTAGATATTAAAGTCTTCTTCAAGGAAACAGACACCCATGCTCTGCTCTTTAAAAACAGTCACCACCCAAAACACACATATAGGGGCATACTGAAATCCCAATTACTTCGGTTCCACAGAATATGCACTCATAAGAGTGATTTTATGGCGGCCACAAAGACGCTCTTCAGGGCTCTGGCCACCAGGGGATATTCACGCTCCTTCCGGCGTAAGGCCCTCAGCACCTTCCTGGAGACAAGGCCATTAGACACGGCAGAGGTTCTCCCCTTTGTGACCACCTATTCCAGGCCAGCGGTCACCCTGTGTAGGAAAATTAAACACAATTTTGACCAAAAAGTCCTTAGGCCAGGACACCTGAACAACCACAGGTTTATAGCGGCCTTTAGAAAAAACAAGAACCTCCAGGATTACCTGGTCTCGGCCAAAATGAAGCCCCTAACAACCTCTGCACCCAGGGGCTACGGCCAATTTTTCAAACATGCCAGGTGGATACGCAGCCACTCTAATAAAACAGTCTATAAGACCATGGCATGTGGTAATCCCCACTCCAAAAACTGCGTTTACCTCATCTCATGTCTCTCTTGTGGCTTGCAGTATGTTGGGGAGACCAAAAACACGCTGTTACAGCGGTTCACCCAGCACAGGTACAACATCCAGAGACGGAGGGAAACACACACACCTCTGGTCAGCCATTTTCTGGCCCATGGATGGTCGTCTGTCCGGGCCACGATCATCCAGATGGACCCTAGCTGGAATGCCACACAGAGAACCCGAGCCGAGAGGACCTGGATTATGAAATTAGAAACATTACACCCCAAAGGCCTCAACCTCAAATAAGAGCTTTCCTGATCTGGAGCAGGATGGCCCGTGCATGGAGCCTCGACACCGCTGCGCGGTGCCGAGACTCATCCACTTTCTCTATCCTAACCCTAACCAAATAACACCTTTCCCAGTAGCCTTACCCTGAACCTAACCACTCCCACACCTGCCTACACACAACCAACCACCTCAGACACTCCAAAACAGTCAACATACAAACCTGTCCCAATCCACTCCAAATGGCCCCAAACGTGCTCCTAAACACTTTCTGAAAAATCCCATACTAGGGCTGACACTTTGAAATTTTCCAACAACCAGTCGCCCCATTGGCAATAAATGGACACACTCAAACGGGAATAACTCCGTAACCGAACGTCGCACACACTTGGAAACGCGCTCCGTCTGCCATAATCCGACCCTTCTGAACACGCAGGACTTGTCCCCGAGTCTCTACGACCTACGGTTGCCGAGATACAAGGATTTTCACCTCTATTTCCGGAATTACGCCCACTTCCGGTTATCACCGGAAGTCGAGACTGACACCCAAAGAAGCGGAAGGAAAAAATGAACAGATTGAACCTGCTTTGAACTCTCCACAACCTTCCTGTGAGGAGAAACATGCTCATTAGACCAATGTCTAATGTTGCACTCATCCCTATTCCTAACCCTAACCCTAACCCTGTGAGGAGAAACATGCTGATTAGACCAATGTCTAATGTTGCACTCATCCCTATTCCTAACCCTAACCCCAGCTGCACAAGGCCACCCAGCAGCTGGAGGAGGACCTCGAATTGGCCGCGGCCTTTCCTCTCGGTAAGTGTTGGTGTTTTGTGTTTTGCATGCTACAGATAATGTGTGTTTGTGTGATAATAGATAATAGATTAACATTCAACTGACCACAAGTCTGCTTTTTGAGTGAATTAATATATTTGTGTTTTTTATTGATTGGACGCAAGACTGATAAAATTAAGATTTATTTTTATCTGTGTCCATGTGTGCAGTCGCAGAGCAGCAGGCCAGTGGTGAGCCAGGCCAGCAGGAGCAGCAGGCCAGTGGTGAGCCAGGCCAGCAGGAGGAGGAGGAGGAGGAGCAGGAGGAAACTCCAACAAATTAAACAAAAATAATAAATACATTTATTTAAAAAATTGAAATAGTTTCTGTGGTTATTAAGCATTAAACACTTTCATAAAATAGGAGATTAATGTCTAATGTCTCCAAGTTCGCCTCATATTTCCAGAAATGTTGTACCACAGAAAACACATCCTATGTCCTGATATGTTGAAGTATTAGTAAACAAGCTTTAGTTGGCAGTAAAGATACAGCTGGACAGTAATACTGTATTTCTGTGTTTGAATGGATGAAGAAGTATAAATGAACATCTATATTTAAGTCATCAATTTCAGAATCATAAATACTTACAAACAAATAATTACTTTTGTTACAACTCCAGATTAGGGTGGCCATTTCCTCCACATCAAACAGGAGGACACTTTGCATACACGGGTACACGCAAACATATTTTTTTGGTATCCGGTTTTATATTTTAATGTTTTTCCACCAGATTACATAAAGGTGCATACACATACCACATAGCTAATAATAAATATACAAGATACAGCTCATGACAACGTGCCCTTCCAATTCAGATGACATAGGTCTAATAAACATCATACAGAAACTGTTCTTAATGTTTTTATCTGGATAGATAAAGGGTAAGGTTAAGTTCTCTGTCACTGAGAGCTTGATTGACAGCCTGGTGGTAACCTAGCAACTGTGAGAGACCTGTTGTGAACACATGGCTCATTTGAATATTAAAATTAGCCATGTGTTGATAGGTTACCACACGAAAATTGAGAGTTTTTCATACAATCTTGTGTTGTTGACAACACATATAACTTTGTAGTGGAAAATGTATATGAATATGCTAAAATTATTTAATTTATTAGTGTCTGTAGCCGTCATTAATTTGATAGTGTTTATTTAATGTAAACAAATCAGTAAGTGAATGGGGAGGTTGCAATTTTATCAATAATGATATTTAATGTACTTAAACCATATTACTGTTTAGTGCTTTTGTGTTTATGGTACGAAATTACTTAAAAATCCATTACATAATTTATAATGAAAGCATTCAATACGACATTTATTTTGACATTCTATTTCCGGTTGTTTTTTGTTTTTTTTATGAGAAATTACGGTTTGCACATTGGTAGGACTGAACCATTTCATGCTGGGTTGAGGGTTTAGGCTATATCTTTTATTTTAGCTAAAATAAATTACCAGACACATATATATTTATTTCTGAAAATTATAAAACATTGTAATAGTACTAAACAATTTTATCAGATAATTAATGTCCAGTTTCACATTATTGTACAACACGGTTCATCGTAATGATCCACCCCACCTTCCTGTACCGCGCTCTGATTGGTTGAACCAAATTTTTCGAATGTCGCCAGTAGCCTATATAGGTTCCCCGTAAGCTAACTGTCGTTCTTGCTACCACAACAACAGAGAGAGAGATACGGAGCTGTTTTTGTGTACGCAAACCCTGAGAGCTATTGAGAGAGAGTTGGAGAGCTATTGAGAGAGAGTTGGAGAGAGAGAGATATATATAAATATATATATCTCTATACATATACACACATTCATTCACTTTGGAAGCAGAGGATTTGCCTTCTACGGTGAGTTTAATTTTAACAATTACAATCTGTATTATTGATAATAATGTATGATTATGTTAATGAATATGATGCATTGCTGAACAAAGCACTAACAGTAAATAAAATACCGTAAAACTTATAATAATTGTCCTGCGTGTATTTGCTTAAAACACTGAATTGGGGACCTGCGTTTATTTCCTTTAGCACAAACTGTTGCTCAGCACATATGGAAATATTCTCTAACTGTACTGTTTCTCTTCAGTTTCGTATGGTAATAGTAACTTACGGTACATTTTAGCTCTACTGCTGGTTTATATGCGCCGCAGCCATGACAGTGAACGTGAACGCCGCTTTACGTCAGCTGCATATTTACGTCATCCGGCCGGCGTACAGACAGTAAACAGACCGTGAGTGACGGACTATACATGATGATATTAATGTAATGAAACCTTTTGTAGTGATACATGGACTCTTAATGGAGGAACGGACACAGACCGTACAGACTTTATTCCCGCTTTAGAGTTGTTTACCGTCTCTGTTGTTTACCGTGTGAAGTCCGAATGAATCAACGTTATAACGTTACTTTGGTGTTTATAGTTTCCGTAAAATGAAGTGAGCGATTGAATTGTGGAGACTCTATAACTAATGATCTAATGATGTGCATTATGTACATATTGACTGAAGTTTAAACATTTATATATTTGTGTAGGACATTGAAACGGTTTAAAACCCTCTGAAGCTCTGAGTCTGTGCGTTTTACTACATCCGGATCATTTCATTCACCATTGCAGACCTGCGTTATTATTAACTATGCCTTTTACTGGTCCAGCTCACTTAAGGTCAAATTGGGTTGTATGTGGCCCCTGAACCAAAATGAGTTTGACACCCCTGCCTTAAAGTGTCTTGTGAGTGTGATTAAAACTCATTATAATTTATTCTTGCATCCTTTTAGATGCCACGTGGCAAGTCCTTTCGTCGCTCTGAGGCTGCTGGGAGGAGGGAGGCAGAGCGCGAGAAGGTTACCGTAAGTGGCCCAGTCGTGACTTTGTTCCTCGTAAGTACACGTTTCATTTATTCAACTATTCTGCCTATATGTGTAAGGTGTGCATGTGTCATAACTAATTTTGCAGTGGTTAATTAAGTTTTATTTTGGTGTTTGTTTCTGTGTTTTATAATAGGCCGTGGCACCGGTACACGCCATCGTGTGAGGAAATGGCCAGTTTCAGTCACGGCCCGCCAACACAAGCTGGTCATCCCTGCTGAGTCTCCTGATAAGAAGGTAATGCATTTCGCAATTTATAAACAAAATATCTGCTCTGATGATTGATTAGTGATTTTCATTCTAATGATATTCCTTCTGTGCCCCCTCCCCAGTTTGTTCTTATTGTAGGAGCGTCCCATCTGCGCTCCATTGCAGACGGGATCGTGCCGATGCCAGAGGGAATGCTTTCCTTTGGTGTCATGTCCACACCGGGGGCCTGTGCGTCCGACCTGAGGACCGAGTTACTCAACGCTGACGTACCTCGGACCCCGGACGCAGTCTGCATCATGGCCCCCAGCAACAACCTGACAGCCAGCCGGACCCCCCTTGAGGCAGGAGCTGACTTCCAGAAGCTCCTGTACAGTGCCCGCAGTCATTGGCCCAATGTAGGTTATTGATTATATTGTATTTACTATTACACCTTTTCGTACTAGGATTAATTTGGTTCCATGAGCTATTACAGTATAATGTACATTTATTTTAAAGGTTATGATATTTTGAGGAGAAGTACTTTAATAGTGAACAATTGTTCTGTGCAGGTCTTTGTCTTGGACTTTGTGCCATGTCTGACTGTTGATCCTCAGCTACAAGAGTTCATGCGTCAAGAGTTCCATCGAGTGGCAGCAAGAATGGGTACGTTTCAAAATATATTTTGAAAAAATGTTTGAATTATTATTATTTTGTCCATAATAGTCATTATTTTGTAATTTAAAAAGAAGATAATGTATTTAAGTATGTAAATAATTAATCAGCTTCTTGTTGTTATTTAAGGTATCAAGTACTTCTCGTCTTCTGGCCACTTCCCTTTGAACAACTTGGACCTGTGGAGCCCAGATGGTGTAAGTAGAGTATATTGTGAGGAAATGGAAAAGTTTGATGTACACATTGCAGTAGTTCAGTTCATAGCAGATGCAAATTGAGAGTACATTTTATGATCACTAAATGTATTACTCTAACTTTTGGTCAGGTTCACTTGAGTGATGGCGAAGGCATGGTGGTCCTCACTCGTTTGCTGTGGGCTGCAGCTTACGAGTCACTGGAGGTGCCTGTACCGAAACCGCAGGCCGCTCCCAGGACATCATTGCCTGTTCGTCACGTCACCCAAGGGTCGTTGTGAGGGGAGAGGTCATCGTGCCTCGCCCCTCTAACCCTTACGAGTGGACGTCTGTGGAGAGGGGCAGGAAGGTAATATTTGCACACTGTAATTTTGGTGTTGAGACTGATTTTCTCCCAGCAGTTTATTTCTGTTATGGTGAGTGGGTACTTCTTTTTAACATATCTGCTGTTTTTCATTACAGAGGAACGTACCGGTACCTGAGGAACCTGCACAGTCCTCTGGTGCACCGAAAAAGATGAAGGTTCAACAGCAGGTTTGTTATGCTTTTACATAAATAGTTATGATAGGTTAATTGGTTATTTGTCCATTGATTATAGATGAGAGAAATTGTCTAATACTGTTTTATTATGTGTTTTTTATTTTTATTTGTTAGTTTGTTGCCACTCCTGTCGCATTGAAGGAGTGCTTCATCCCACTGAACCCCGTGAGGTTCAGCATTTCCATGTTGGCTGTCATGGATGCTGTTGTCCCTTCCCATCTTCCTACCCCTGAGTGCACCGCTGTTCCACATGACAAAACGGTAATTTGCATTCAGATTGTATGTGTTGGTTTCTGCTTCTTTCTGAAATTAACACCCTTTAAAAATTGCTTAAGCCCAAAAGGAGCTTTTCCCCAAATATAGTTTTAAAGGTTATTTGGTTTCCTTCTTTACATTAGAAACCTGTCGTGGAACGTAGGCGGAAAGCTGTTGCCTGCAAGAGGAGACCTGCAAAGCACCAGGTTTTTTTTTATTATATTAAATATTTTACTGGTTTGTACAGTTTGACAGACAGGCAGCAATAATTTAATATTTCTTTGTGTTTGCTGTATTTCGTCTGTTATTTAGATCATTAGAAAATACATGGCAACTTTACATTTCATTTTTGTAGTTACATTTTGTGTTGGTTGTTTTCAGGTTGAGGCAACACCCAGTGTTGTGGAGGTGTGTCCCCGTCCCACACCTGCCAGTCCTGTGAAAGTGGTTGCTGCTGCAGAGGTTGGTGCATGCTACACCATACATTTACACATGTGTTTTAAATGGAGAATGCAAAGATATTTCAGTATGCACAAAGTTGAACATGTTGAAATGACAAGACCTCATTTGAGTTTTATTGTGTGTGTGTGTGTGTGTGTGTGTAATTAAAAAAAAAAAGTTGTATTTTGTTAATACACAATATTTAATTTTTGTTTGATTATTTTAGGCTCAGGTGACACCATGCGTGGTGGACACATCCCCAGAGCCTTCACCTGCCACGGCTGTGGAAGTGGTTGCTGCTGCGCAGGAGGAGGAGGTTGGTGCATGTTATATCACACATTTCACAAATGTGTTTTAAATGGTGCATGCAAAGCTGTTTTCTTGTTGATACAGTATATATTAAAGTTAAATACAAAACAACTTTAAGGTTCACAAGTGTATGTTGAAAGTAACATGTAAGTAACAAATACATGGTTTTTTCTTTTTGTTTTTCTTTAGGCCCCGGTGACACCAGGCGTGGTGGATGCCTTCCCAGACCCATCACCTGCCACAGCTGACGAGGAGGAAGTCAGCACACCAAGATCTGTCAAAGATGAGTATGACGCTAACCCAATTTCTTGCAGGTGTTTAGAAAACGAGCCAATAGCACCAGTAGTTTCCGGTAAACTCAGAGCAGCACCATTAACTCAGGATGTAAATGTATCAATAGCGGGTAGTGTTGTAGCTGCGATAAAACATGCAATTGCTCCGGTTTGTACATGGCGAGGGAAAGATATTGATGATATCTGTGCAGAAGGCAGCAAGTTGGCCAGTTTAGTTGCTGAAGGAAGCCAGGACAGTGTTGAGATTAAACTGTGTAAATTGATTGAACAGGGTAGTGTGTTTGGCAGGAAGTGGAAGGTAGACGTTGCCTCGCCAGTGTACGGAGATTTTGGGTTTTTGGATGACGACAGTGTGATGTATGAACAGCTACAGGAAACTTTGCTGAGTGATGGAATGTGTTTGTTGAACCTCCAAGGTTCAGTCAGTGCAATTATTCATCACAATAAGTACTTTGTGGTAGTTGATTCTGGGACTCGTGATGCAACTGGGCTGGCATCTAGTTTTGGCAGATCTGTAGCTGTTTTCAACACATCCGTGCGTGACCTGATGTATCATATCAGACATCTTAAGAGGTCTTTGGGTGCCCACAGTGCTCTGGCTCATCAACGTCTACGTCAGGGACGCCTTGACGAGGCTCGACGAGACGAGAGCCAGAGTCACTTCCATCTTTGGTGATCTTTTGAAGATGGACTCCACCAAGAAGGTAGGTTTTGTTATCCACCACAGCGTGCCGTGTACCCAGTGTAATGTTTGTTTTGTCATGTGTCTGAATGTTGTTGTGTTGCTGTGTCACACAGATCACCAAAAAGCTTGCGGGCGGTGCTGCCGGGACGGCCGCCTGGGTCACCAACGTCGGCAATTAGTACGGGCAGGTGCTCATGTCCGTCCTCACCGCAGCTGAGGGGGGCGGACTTGTCGACATGGCGGCCGGACTGATGCGGCGGTACCGCGAAGCCGGGAAGGCCCCTCCAAGGGTCCTGTACGTGGACCGGGACTGCTGTGCCACCGTGGGACAGTGTCAAACGTCCAAGCTGTTCCACGAGTGGCACGAGCTGGTCGTCAGGCTCGACGTGTGGCACCTCATGCGGCGTTTCGCCAGAGGGGTGACCACCGACAGCCACCAGCTCTACGGCCTCTTCATGGCGAGGCTCTCCTTCGCCATTTTTGAGTGGGACGCCGAAGACGTGTCCCGCCTGAGAGGGAGCCAAGCAGTCCGAGGAGGGGAGGGACGCCCAGGAGGTCAAGCTGTCCGCCAAGGAGCTCGTCCGTCACTGCCGGGCGCCGCACCAGGGGTGCAGTGGAGACGGAGCGGCTGGTCCAAGAGGTGCTGGACACCTTCTGGCACGTGACGGACAGCATGGGCGTCCCTTTGATCGACCGCGCCCGAATGGAGGAGATCTGGAGCACGCAGCGCCGACACCTCGACTGCATTCAGGACCCTGCGGGAGTGGACCTCTACACCAAGACGGGAGAGCTCACCAAAGGCGGGGTGAGGCTCCCCGTCTACCGGTGCGGCCGAGGCTCCACTTCCCTGGAATCGTTCCACCTGCACCTGTGCCGCTTCATCCCAGGTAAGTACATGTGTGGTTTACAACACAGACTCAATTATGTATTTGTGTGTTTATTTGTCCTCACACTAACTGTGTTGCTCTGTTTCTGCTTAGGACAATCTGCAAGTGATGTACACTTCCAGGTGTACCTGCTGGAGGGCCTGGTGCGGTGGAACGAGAATCGAGGCAGGGCGGCAGTCGAGGGAGGACAGAGGTCGCCGCTGCGTTGCTACAGTGCCCAGCTGCAGCACAGCTTCGACCAGCTGACCCAAGAGCTTCTTGGGCGCACGCTGCTCGACATGTACACCATGCCCAGGGAGTACACAGGTAAGTCATAAATCTGTCTGAGGTAACGGTAACGTTTAACACCTGTCTTAGGTGTCTGTCATTTAACATCTGTGTTTGTGTGTGTGTGTGTGTGCCCACAGGGGAACTCATTGGGGTGGAGTACCTGTTCTCCCAGACGGGTGCTGTGCTGCAGCAGGACCTCGGTGATCCTGACACTCCAGGGACTGATGAGGAGGAAGCGGGGGGGGGCAGTGATGAAGGGTTCGGGGAGGAGGAGGAGGAGGAGGAGGAGGAGGAAGAGGAGCCAGAGGAGATTTGTCTCCTCGAACACCACAGTGCTCTCCTTCAGTCCTCAAACCTCACCCGCCCCCCCCGCTTGGACCAAATGGAGGTGCAGCAGGCTGAGGAGGAGGAGGTTATCGGGCCAGACGGTCGCAGCGGCTACCAGCCCGTTGTGGCCCTGGCCCAGGCCCTGGTGGAACTGCGCCACCGCCGCTACGTCACTCCCAGGCAAGCCAGAGAGGTTACCGCTCTCTGGCTGAAGTTGAGTGACTGGGACAAGGCGGCGGTCAAATTCCCCCCCCGTCACCAGGACCGGCTCGTCCAGGGCCGATTCAGGACCAGCCAGCGGCACGCTCACACGCCAGGGGTGGATAGTGTGAAGCGGTAAGCAGTCACAATAAATTTCCAAGCTTTGTTTAGTTCTTGTTCTGTGCTGTCAGTCACAAACTAACTCACTCTCTCTCTCTCTCTCTCTCTCTGTGTGTGTCAATGTAGTGCGGTCCTGGGCAAGGGGGCGGGAGCGGCGCAGTCTCCCGATGTGTCAAGGCTTGTGGAGGCTGTCCTGCTGGACCTCAGCATCCTCCACTGCGGCGAGGAGAGGACGATTGCCGGGGTCCGCCTTCATCGCTGGAGTGCCGTCATGAGGGACTATCAAACAATTCGAGAGAATGTTTATAGTTGTGCAGCCCTCATGACGAGCACCCGCATCCAGCTGTATGAGGTCAATCAGCGGACCCTGACGCAATGGTAAGACCTGATCCTTTCTCTCACATCTGATCTGAAGTGGCAGTGTGAGTGTGTGTGTGAGTGTGTGTGTGTGTGTGTGTGTGTGTGTGTGTGTGTGATGTCATGATTACTAATGTGCATTTGTTACATTCTGTTTTTTAAGGCACACCAAGAGGAGCAAGGCGATGATGAGGGACACCATCGCCATTGCAGTCCCGGGGCCCAGCGCTTCCCAGACTGCAGCGGAGCCCCTGCCTGCCCCACGGACTGTGGGGCAGCAGCCTGATCAGCCAGACCAGCCCCTCCAGCACCGCCTGCCTGCGGACGCTTCCGGTCTGGCTGCCACCATCAGAGGGCCGCTGGCCCCGGAGCTATACGACCTCATCGTCGCCAGCTCCTCAACTGCCACCACCTCCTCCTCCTCCTCCTCCTCAGCCACCCCACAAGCCTCCACCAGTGCCAGCGCGGACGCTGTCCCGTCCACCAGTGGCAGCGCGGACGCCGTCCCGTCCACCAGTGCCAGCGCGGACGCCGTCCCATCCACCAGTGCCAGCGCGGACACTGTCCCGTCCGCCAGCGCAGAGGCAGGTGTCACCCCCTCCACAGCCACAGCTGCCACTGCTCCACCAGTGCCTAGAAACACTGCCTGGAGGCGCAAGCTCCAGGAGGAGAAAGAGCGTCGTGCCCGGGAGCTGGGAGAATATATGAAACCAGCAAAGAAGGTCTCCCACTTCAATTGCAGGCACTGTGGCCAACCCAAGACGCGGGCGTTTGGCCACAGCCGCTACAAGACGGAGACCTTCTGCTCCCGGGCCGACGGGAAAGGGAGAACTGTGGAGCAGTGGCTGGCAGAGGTGAAGGGGCGTGATGGTGCAGCCCCCCCTCCCTGAGCGAACACTGTGTGTGTGTGTGTGTGTGTGTGTGTGTTTGTGTGATGGGGCAGCTCCCCCTCCCTGAGCGAACACTTTGTTTGTGTGTGTGTGTGTTTGGCAGGGAGGGATTTGTAAATATTGTGTATATGTGTGTATGTATTTAGTTAGTCAGTTGTGTTTGTTAAATTAATATTATGTATATAGTTGTCATATATAAGTTATACCTTTATTTGTCCCACAATGGGCAAATTCCAATATCTATATAGTTGTATATAGTTGTCTTAATTGTTTTAGTTTAAATAAACTTTTCTTTTTTGAAACCAATGCTTTCTCCTGCTTCTTTCTGCCTTTAAGAAATTAAATAAATATAGGGAAGACTAGGTATCTAGAATAGGTGCCTGATATCAGTAAATCCCCACAAGTTACAGTCACAATACATCATTCCCTCTCCTCACTTGAAAGTAGGGTCAAGGGGTCAAACCAGGTCAGGTTCAAAGGCTTACTTAGAGACTAGGTGAGAATTGGCCTTTTACAAGTGGACATTGTAAAACAACAGGGGGTGCCGAGGGGCCTTCACTTCTCACCTCCTGGCTTCCTGATTAAAACAACAGGGGGGCTCTTACCTCCTGCGAGAACTTGGGGGTTTGACCGGACTGAGAGAGGGCCGGACTGGTAGGTGTGTCTCCCCAAGAGGGGTTTCAAAAAGAAGGCAAAAAACAGACAGTCAATTCATTCAAGCATTTTATTTGGACAGAATGGAAGGCAGAAAAGCAAAGCGAAAAACCAGACATGTCACTTCATTAGGTTTGTTAGAAATACACTTTTTAAAACTACATATGTGTTTCTATGTACCTTGACTAACAGAGTTCTGTATTGTATTTTATATTTTAGGGGACTACGACTGCACCTCCTCCTCATCCTCCTCATCCTCCTCCTCCTCAGCCTCCTCATCCTCCTCGTCATCCTCCTCCTCCAGCTCCTCTCCTCGACAGCTTCAGGCAGCAGAGCCAGTGGCGGGGACCAGCAAGCCCACCTGTTGCACTCTGTACAGGCGCAAAATTAAAGCGGCAAAAGACAAAAAAGTCCTCCAAAGTAGCAGGGGAAAGCCACAGCACAAGCCTGGGGACCCCTGCTACATCTGTGACCAAGCATGCACGGTGGATGGTGGCCACGCGTACTTCAAGGG
Source organism: Dicentrarchus labrax (assembly GCF_905237075.1). Taxonomy (NCBI): domain Eukaryota; kingdom Metazoa; phylum Chordata; class Actinopteri; family Moronidae; genus Dicentrarchus; species Dicentrarchus labrax. The sequence goes on along the minus strand of NW_026136711.1, from coordinate 1,703,138 downwards.
CCAATACTTTTGTGCTGTGAAAGAGGGCCCTGGAGGACGCACAGTGCAAGAGTGGACCAGGGAACAGCTTGGCCCTGGTGAGCTGCATAAGCTCCCCAGAACAACAGCCTGGAACCTCAAACGGAAGTATGAGAAACCAGAGAAACCGGGGGGGGGAAGTGAGGAAGCCCCACAAACTGAGGATCTGCCAGCTCTGTGGCCAGCCACAGCAGAAAGACTTTGGCCACAGCCAATATGGGGGAGAGCACTTCTGTGCTCTTTATGAAGGGAAGACTGTGGAGCTGTGGCTGGCTGAGAAGAGGTCACAAAAACATTAAAATTATCCAACTGTACTGTATTATCCAAGCACCTTATATGTTTCATCTGTTCATTGCACCTTATATTTTTTATTTTTACTTTGGACTGCATTATACTGGTTATTTATACATATTTTATATTGCATTCTATATTGCTTTTTTTGATTTGTGTGTGTGTGTGTGTGTGTGTGTGTTTGTTTGTTGTTACTGTGTGTAATGCTGCTGCTACACTGCAATTTCCCAGCTTATGTTATACATTTTGACCCTTTCTAATAAACATTTAATTGATTAAATCCTTGTCTTCTCTATTTAAATATTTTTTAACATAACTTTTTAAACCTGGAGCCATTCATGAGGCCAAAACCATTCAAATATTAATGTACATTTAACCAAACAAACCTGGAGCCATTCAAATATTAATGTACATTTAACCAAACAGGTCTAGTCGCTTTAAATGCGTGCAGGGCCTTTAATTCTCCGTGTCGCCGCCGTATGATAAGTAGCCATGTGCTCGGGATGACGTAGGACAACAGCTTTTGACTGACACATGTTGAGAGAAGGAGGGGGAAAGGGGGGATCGTTCCAATTCTTTGGCGTTATAATCGGGAGAAATAGAAGGAGAGGCTCTTTGGGGCTGCTTTTTATCACACGAGCCCCGCCAAATGCGGCCGTCGGGGGGCCGGGAGAGAAGAACCGCTCCCTTGCTCTCTCGAACTCCTCTTCGCGCAATATGACCAGCAATGGTCTCTGTATGCCAGCCAATGAGCAGCAGCCAGTGCTGTCGAGCGTTAGTCGAGCGTTGTCAGCTCTGGGCCAATCAGCAGCCAGTGCTGTCGAGCGTAGTCGAGCGTTGTCAGCTCTGGGCCAATCAGCAGCTCGGATTGTCGAGCGTTAGTCGAGCGTTAGACGTTAACGCCCACCTCTTATCCTCACCGGCTGCCGTATGCGACGGACAGAAATCCCCGTGTGTATTTGAGAGAGCAGTGAGATCTGAGAGAGTGAGTAAAACCAAAATAAATAGAATATTAATGTACTGATATAACACAGCGACCCCACTGTACTGTTACGATGTACTGAATGGAGTTAATGTTTTATTACGTTCTGCCGGCACTCTCTGGTTAGCTTATGCTAATATTGAACGTGGACGTCAGGCGTCCTGTTTACACATTTAAACCATATTTATACTTCGAATTTCGACTCCAAACTGTAGTAACTACATCTACAGGGTCTAAGGAAGATAATCAGGTAGTCTGTTTATAGATTAAATACATTGTGAGAGATCGCCAGCCCTCAGAAAAGTAGTAACTAAAATGACCCCATTCACCTCCTTGTTTTTAGTTAGCAAAATCGCGGCTGGTCTGTTTACACATTTAAACCATATTTACACTTCAAATTTTGACTCCACATCGTTGTACCAGCATCCC